>NC_086452.1:131653124-131953124 GCF_028390025.1 Pseudophryne corroboree
TGCAGGTATATATAATATAATGACGGACCTGCTGGACACTGTCAGCAGACTCCTAAACTACTAGTATGAAGAAGATAGAAAAAAAAACCCCACCACAGGTAGGTATACAATTATGGACGAGCACTGACGACACAGAGGTAGCCACAGCCGTGGACTACCATACTGCGTCTGCTAATATAGAGATGATAATGATATAAAAAATATATATATATCACTACTGCAGGTATATATAATATAATGACGGACCTGCTGGACACTGTCAGCAGACTCCTAAACTACTAGTATGAAGAAGATAGAAAAAAAAAACCCCACCACAGGTAGGTATACAATTATGGACGAGCACTGACGACAAAGAAGTAGCTACAGCCGTGGACTACCGTACTGCGTCTGCTAATATAGAGATGATAATGATATAAAAAATATATATATATCACTACTGCAGGTATATATAATATAATGACGGACTTGCTGGACACTGTCAGCAGACTCCTAAACTACTAGTATGAAGAAGATAGAAAAAAAAACCCCACCACAGGTAGGTATACAATTATGGACAAGCACTGACGACACAGAGGTAGCCACAGCCGTGGACTACCGTACTGCGTCTGCTAATATAGAGATGATAAAGATGATAGAGATGAACAAAAAAAATATAACACTACTGCAGGTAAATATTTATATAATATAATGAATGACGGACCTGCTGGACACTGTCAGCAGAATGCGTTTATAGAATAAAAAAAAAAACCACCACAGGAGTGTTTAACTTTTTCAGGCAGACAATATACTGGTGGTCACTGGTCAGTCACACTGGCAGCAAAAGTGTGCACTGTACTCCTGCTATAACTGCACCCCAGTCTCCCCCACAATTCAGCTGTGTGAACAGTGAGCACTCAGCACAGTCAGATATACATAGATGATATTATCATGCAGCACACTGAGGCTGAGCACAGATATGGTATGTGACTGTGTATCATTTTTTTTCAGGCAGAGAACGGATTATATTAAATAATAAAGTGGTCAGTCACTAGTAACTAACTATCAGCAAAACTCTGCCCTCTGAGTACTCCTAATGCTCCCCAAAATTACTAAGTAATCAACTCAAGTGTCTCTATCTATTCTAACGGAGAGGACACCAGCCACGTCCTCTCCCTATCAATCTCAATGCACGTGTGAAAATGGCGGCGACGCGCGGCTCCTTATATAGAATCCGAGTCTCGCGATAGAATACGAGCCTCGCGAGAATCCGACAGCGGGATGATGACGTTCGGGCGCGCTCGGGTTAGCCGAGCAAGGCGGGAAGATCCGAGTCTGCCTCGGACCCATGTAAAAAGGCTGAAGTTCGGGGGGGGGTTCGGATTCCGAGGAACCGAACCCGCTCATCTCTACTAGATAGTAACATTTCCGGTGTAATAAAACAACTGTTATCATGGTAAGGCTTGCAAAACATACATATATTTCAGTGATATCCAGGGATGGCTCCAGAGGATGGGCTGCAGCTCAGTTCAAAATTCAAATAGTGCTGGCACACCAACTGCCCGTGAGTCAGTTTTAAATGGCAGTTGGTGACAGTTGGTGTGGCTCCCTATTTGAAATTTTAATGACCTGCAGCCTTTGCTCTGGAACCGCCACTGGTACTGTCTATCTAACATAATATAAATAAATAAAATGCATCAAAGAAAATGTAATTCTTAAACTGAAAGCACCGTTTGACTTTACAATGAAGATGTCACACATGCGCAATGGTGGTTTTCAAAAGCAACACCTGGTGGACGACCACATTTATTGCACTGACCAGAAAAACAAATCATTACACTGCAGGTGAATATGCCTCCCTGCGACCAGAAGCAGGCATCCGTAGTCCGATTAGTCTTTTGCATTACATGCCACACGGAGGATAGATTAGATTGGCTACATCTGTATAATGCCAGAGACTTGGTTATTTTCTGTGTATGCATGCATGCATGTTGCTTCAGGAGAGGTTGCCCATGGACATCTCTATAGCTGTTACAATAAAATCATCAGTAGATGAACTCTAATTTTTGAAAGCAGATATGAAATGTGCCATCTGATTTCATAATTGTCAGATGTAGGGATAATTTGATCTTTTTATTAGACTGCTGCACTTGTAAGAAAATTGTGTGTGACGGGACTATGGGGTATATTTATTATCATGGTTTAAACCTGATGATTGCAATTTATTGTCGCCGCTTGTAGCAAACAGAAATTAAGAATGTATTAAAAACACACACAGACAGGTGGCCATTCCTGCGATGTGAAGGATTAGTGATCACTTCACTTTTAACATTTCTCCTTTTCACTTGTGCCTGCTCTTACCCCACTGCGATTGTGCGCAAATCACTTCCCTGCAACATGTTGTTATGTTTAAACTATAAGCTATAATGGTCAAAAAATAGTGTGGAGAAGTCCTTCGTGGCGCTTCTAGTGTGACGGTTGCTGCCTGCAAAGTACACTGGTAACCCTATCCCGAAGGGTATAAGTAATAGAAAAATCTGTGGTTGTGTGGACTAGATGGCGCTACCGTTCAAGTGGTGAAGGTGGAGAGAGCGAGAAAAAAACGCTTAGACTTAGCTTAAAGTTGAGGTCTGAGATGTTCTGCTCCTAGTGACCAGTCAGGATACTCCAGTATGTGTGGAGAATTTTTTTTAAAGAGAACAATGTGTAGTAAGGTCTTTTTAAAACAAATGGTAGGTATTTGATATACTGTAAAGGATTTATTCACTTATATCGTGAATGGTCAACCCAGGGTATGTATATTACAAATAATGAGAGGCTGATGGAAACACACCTTACTTACACAAGCAAAGGTATAAGAAAACCTATAAAGGTATCTTTCTTGATATTTCCCCAATTATATAGACCAATACTGTAGGAATTTTGAAAGCAGTTGTCTATAATGAAAACGTCGATAGGCAATTATGTACCTGGCACTCACAGTTAAAACTGTTGTGATCCTCATATAGCGGTTTCTTTGGATGGCGATCGGGGCACATAGGTTCTCTCACCCTGATGCGATGGTTTGATTAGACGCTCAGATATATGTGGAAGAATATAATACAAAACACAATATGTGTAGTACTGTTATGATTTAAAAAAATATTGCTGTGGGGTAATGTTAAACCCCCTCGCAATAGTACCAGTGAGCAAAAGGTGGTGTCCTTGAATAAAAAGGGATCTCGTCCCAAAAAGACACACCTGACTTACACAGAAAAGGTGTTTTACAAGCTTATAAAGGTATCTTTTTCACCGTCACGGCTCAAGTTGGGCCGGTCAGTATCAACAGATATACGGTGGACCAAATGAAATAAGATGGGTATCAGCGTACCTAGCAATCACAGTTCAAATGGTTCAGATCCTCCCATAGCGGTTTCTTTGGACATCATTTCAACCGTATTCATAAAAAATATGTATTTATTCGGTACAAAAATTATATATAACAAAAAAGTGAATTAAACAGCATAGAGAACTATATTGCATTGGGGTGCGGGAAGCTCTGAGTGAAGTAGGAACCTGGGGGACCAAAAGTGGCCAACTTGGGTCCCAATTGACAGATAAACAATGTATGTAAAAAGTTGGTGTCCTACCTTCCTTCATTTGGGTGCGGCACTCTGAAGGAAGGTAGGACACCAACTTTTTACATACATTGTTTATCTGTCAATTGGGACCCAAGTTGGCCACTTTTGGTCCCCCAGGTTCCTACTTCACTCAGAGCTTCCCGCACCCCCATGCAATATAGTTCTCTATGCTGTTTAATTCACTTTTTTGTTATATATAATTTTTGTACCGAATAAATACATATTTTTTATGAATACGGTCGAAATGATGTCCAAAGAAACCGCTATGGGAGGATCTGAACCATTTGAACTGTGAGTGCTAGGTACGCTGATACCCATCTTATTTCATTTGGTCCATCGTATATCCGTTGATACTGACCGGCCCAACTTGAGCCGTGACGGTGAAAAAGATACCTTTATAAGCTTGTAAAACACCTTTTCTGTGTAAGTCAGGTGTGTCTTTTTGGGACGAGATCCCTTTTAATTCAAGGACACCACCTTTTGCTCACTGGTACTATTGCGAGGGGGTTTAACATTACCCCACAGCAATATTTTTTGAAATCATAACAGTACTACACATATTGTGTTTTGTATTATATTCTTCCACATATATCTGAGCGTCTAATCAAACCATCGCATCAGGGTGAGAGAACCTATGTGCCCCGATCGCCATCCAAAGAAACTGCTATATGAGGATCACAACAGTTTTAACTGTGAGTGCCAGGTACATAATTGCCTATCGACGTTTTCATTATAGACAACTGCTTTCAAAATTCCTACGGTATTGGTCTATATAATTGGGGAAATATCAAGAAAGATACCTTTATAGGTTTTCTTATACCTTTGCTTGTGTAAGTAAGGTGTGTTTCCATCAGCCTCTCATTATTTGTAATATACATACCCTGGGTTGACCATTCACGATATAAGTGAATAAATCCTTTACAGTATATCAAATACCTACCATTTGTTTTAAAAAGACCTTACTACACATTGTTCTCTTTAAATTTTTTTCTCCACGCATACTGGAGTATCCTGACTGGTCACTAGGAGCAGAACATCTCAGACCTCAACTTTAAACTAAGTCTAAGCGTTTTTTTCTCGCTCTCTCCACCTTCACCACTTGAACGGTAGCGCCATCTAGTCCACACAGCCACAGATTTTTCTATAAGCTATAATGGCTAATTCCATCTGAAGATCATGTTAACTCCTGGACCAAGGTCAATAATTGAAACTGTGGAAACCTATGAGGGCTGCTTTTCCAGCCAAAAATGGGGGACAGCAGCAGTTCCAAAATCTGCAGTGTTCCCCTGTAGATACATTCAGGTGGTAATTAGTACTTGTGAGTATGCCCAGAAAATGTTTGTTATTGGGGGATAAGACATATCCATGCAGAAGCAGAATATTGGTGGAGCCACTGGAGGATGAGACAAAGAACCAGAAGGAAGTAGAAAATGTGTTTTAACACCTTCAGTGGCAAGTTTTTAATTTAAAAACACACACTGGGGGGGTGTTTTTAAATTACAGTGGGAGAGGGGGGGAGGTTCAGGGGGCCCGTCTGATGGATCAGGGCAAGTTATGTGGCTCTGATCTGAAGATGACACATGCAATTTCCATCTAGAATCATTGTAATGTACATCTTTGGTATATAAAAGATGGCACCAGGTTTAACTTCAATGGACATTCCTCCTGTGGGAAATGTCAAGCAGCAGGCCAAACAGTAAAAGGAGTGAGGATTAGTAGTGCTCCAATGGGTGGAAATAATTTCTGCGCTCCCTATACCAAGTAAATAAGTAAACCAACAGCCTACAGGGTTAAAACTAGAGATGAGCGCCGGAAATTTTTCGGGTTTTGTGTTTTGGTTTTGGGTTCGGTTCCGCGGCCGTGTTTTGGGTTCGACCGCGTTTTGGCAAAACCTCACCGAATTTTTTTTGTCGGATTCGGGTGTGTTTTGGATTCGGGTGTTTTTTTCCAAAAAACCTAAAAAACAGCTTAAATCATAGAATTTGGCGGTCATTTTGATCCCAAAGTATTATTAACCTCAAAAACCATAATTTCCACTCATTTTCAGTCTATTCTGAATACCTCACACCTCACAATATTATTTTTAGTCCTAAAATTTGCACCGAGGTCGCTGTGTGAGTAAGATAAGCGACCCTAGTGGCCGACACAAACACCGGGCCCATCTAGGAGTGGCACTGCAGTGTCACGCAGGATGGCCCTTCCAAAAAACCCTCCCCAAACAGCACATGACGCAAAGAAAAAAAGAGGCGCAATGAGGTAGCTGTGTGAGTAAGATTAGCGACCCTAGTGGCCGACACAAACACCGGGCCCATCTAGGAGTGGCACTGCAGTGTCACGCAGGATGTCCCTTCCAAAAAACCCTCCCCAAACAGCACATGACGCAAAGAAAAAAAGAGGCGCAATGAGGTAGCTGTGTGAGTAAGATAAGCGACCCTAGTGGCCGACACAAACACCGGGCCCATCTAGGAGTGTCACTGCAGTGTCACGCAGGATGTCCCTTCCAAAAAACCCTCCCCAAACAGCACATGACGCAAAGAAAAAAAGAGGCGCAATGAGGTAGCTGTGTGAGTAAGATAAGCGACCCTAGTGGCCGACACAAACACCGGGCCCATCTAGGAGTGGCACTGCAGTGTCACGCAGGATGTCCCTTCCAAAAAACCCTCCCCAAACAGCACATGACGCAAAGAAAAAGAAAAGAAAAAAGAGGTGCAAGGTGGAATTGTCCTTGGGCCCTCCCACCCACCCTTATGTTGTATAAACAGGACATGCACACTTTAACCAACCCATCATTTCAGTGACAGGGTCTGCCACACGACTGTGACTGATATGACGGGTTGGTTTGGACCCCCACCAAAAAAGAAGCAATTAATCTCTCCTTGCACAAACTGGCTCTACAGAGGCAAGATGTCCACCTCATCATCATCCTCCGATATATCACCGTGTACATCCCCCTCCTCACAGATTATCAATTCGTCCCCACTGGAATCCACCATCTCAGCTCCCTGTGTACTTTGTGGAGGCAATTGCTGCTGGTCAATGTCTCCACGGAGGAATTGATTATAATTCATTTTAATGAACATCATCTTCTCCACATTTTCTGGATGTAACCTCGTACGCCGATTGCTGACAAGGTGAGCGGCGGCACTAAACACTCTTTCGGAGTACACACTTGTGGGAGGGCAACTTAGGTAGAATAAAGCCAGTTTGTGCAAGGGCCTCCAAATTGCCTCTTTTTCCTGCCAGTATAAGTACGGACTGTGTGACGTGCCTACTTGGATGCGGTCACTCATATAATCCTCCACCATTCTTTCAATGGGGAGAGAATCATATGCAGTGACAGTAGACGACATGTCCGTAATCGTTGTCAGGTCCTTCAGTCCGGACCAGATGTCAGCATCAGCAGTCGCTCCAGACTGCCCTGCATCACCGCCAGCGGGTGGGCTCGGAATTCTGAGCCTTTTCCTCGCACCCCCAGTTGCGGGAGAATGTGAAGGAGGAGATGTTGTTGACAGGTCGCGTTCCGCTTGACTTGACAATTTACTCACCAGCAGGTGTTTGAACCCCAGCAGACTTGTGTCTGCCGGAAAGAGAGATCCAAGGTAGGCTTTAAATCTAGGATCGAGCACGGTGGCCAAAATGTAGTGCTCTGATTTCAACAGATTGACCACCCGTGAATCCTTGCTAAGCGAATTAAGGGCTCCATCCACAAGTCCCACATGCCTAGCGGAATCGCTCCGTGTTAGCTCCTCCTTCAATGTCTCCAGCTTCTTCTGCAAAAGCCTGATGAGGGGAATGACCTGACTCAGGCTGGCAGTGTCTGAACTGACTTCACGTGTGGCAAGTTCAAAGGGCATCAGAACCTTGCACAACGTTGAAATCATTCTCCACTGCGCTTGAGACAGGTGCATCCCACCTCCTATATCGTGCTCAATTGTATAGGCTTGAATGGCCTTTTGCTGCTCCTCCAACCTCTGAAGCATATACAGGGTTGAATTCCACCTCGTTACCACTTCTTGCTTCAGATGATGGCAGGGCAGGTTCAGTAGTTTTTGGTGGTGCTCCAGTTTTCTGTACGTGGTGCCTGTACGCCGAAAGTGTCCCGCAATTCTTCTGGCCACCGACAGCATCTCTTGCACGCCCCTGTCGTTTTTTAAAAAATTCTGCACCACCAAATTCAAGGTATGTGCAAAACATGGAACGTGCTGGAATTGGCCCAGATTTAATGCACACACAATATTGCTGGCGTTGTCCGATGCCACAAATCCACAGGAGAGTCCAATTGGGGTAAGCCATTCCGCGATGATCTTCCTCAGTTGCCGTAAGAGGTTTTCAGCTGTGTGCGTATTCTGGAAACCGGTGATACAAAGCGTAGCCTGCCTAGGAAAGAGTTGGCGTTTGCGAGATGCTGCTACTGGTGCCGCCGCTGCTGTTCTTGCGGCGGGAGTCCATACATCTACCCAGTGGGCTGTCACAGTCATATAGTCCTGACCCTGCCCTGCTCCACTTGTCCACATGTCCGTGGTTAAGTGGACATTGGGTACAGCTGCATTTTTTAGGACACTGGTGACTCTTTTTCTGAGGTCTGTGTACATTTTCGGTATCGCCTGCCTAGAGAAATGGAACCTAGATGGTATTTGGTACCGGGGACACAGTACCTCCAACAAGTCTCTAGTTGGCTCTGCAGTAATGATGGATACCGGAACCACGTTTCTCACCACCCAGGATGTCAAGGCCTCAGTTATCCGCTTTGCAGTAGGATGACTGCTGTGATATTTCATCTTCCTCGCAAAGGACTGTTGGACAGTCAATTGCTTGGTGGAAGTAGTAAAAGTGGTCTTACGACTTCCCCTCTGGGATGACCATCGACTCCCAGCAGCAACAACAGCAGCGCCAGCAGCAGTAGGCGTTACACGCAAGGATGCATCGGAGGAATCCCAGGCAGGAGAGGACTCGTCAGAATTGCCAGTGACATGGCCTGCAGGACTATTGGCATTCCTGGGGAAGGAGGAAATTGACACTGAGGGAGTTGGTGGGGTGGTTTGCGTGAGCTTGGTTACAAGAGGAAGGGATTTACTGGTCAGTGGACTGCTTCCGCTGTCGGCCCAAGTTTTTGAACTTGTCACTGACTTATTATGAATGCGCTGCAGGTGACGTATAAGGGAGGATGTTCCGAGGTGGTTAACGTCCTTACCCCTACTTATTACAGCTTGACAAAGGGAACACACGGCTTGACACCTGTTGTCCGCATTTCTGGTGAAATACTTCCACACCGAAGAGCTGATTTTTTTGGTATTTTCACCAGGCATGTCAACGGCCATATTCCTACCACGGACAACAGGTGTCTCCCCGGGTGCCTGACTTAAACAAACCACCTCACCATCAGAATCCTCCTGGTCAATTTCCTCCCCAGCGCCAGCAACACCCATATCCTCCTCATCCTGGTGTACTTCAACACTGACATCTTCAATCTGACTATCAGGAACTGGACTGCGGGTGCTCCTTCCATCACTTGCAGGGGGCGTGCAAATGGTGGAAGGCGCATGCTCTTCACGTCCAGTGTTGGGAAGGTCAGGCATCGCAACCGACACAATTGGAGTCGGACTCTCCTTGTGGATTTGGGATTTCGAAGAACGCACAGTTCTTTGCGGTGCTACTGCTTTTGCCAGCTTTAGTCTTTTCATTTTTCTAGCGAGAGGCTGAGTGCTTCCATCCTCATGTGAAGCTGAACCACTAGCCATGAACATAGGCCAGGGCCTCAGCCGTTCCTTGCCACTCCGTGTGGTAAATGGCATATTGGCAAGTTTACGCTTCTCCTCCGACAATTTTATTTTAGGTTTTGGAGTCCTTTTTTTACTGATATTTGGTGTTTTGGATTTGACATGCTCTGTACTATGACATTGGGCATCGGCCTTGGCAGACGACGTTGCTGGCATTTCATCGTCTCGGCCATGACTAGTGGCAGCAGCTTCAGCACGAGGTGGAAGTGGATCTTGATCTTTCCCTAATTTTGGAACCTCAACATTTTTGTTCTCCATATTTTAATAGGCACAACTAAAAGGCACCTCAGGTAAACAATGGAGATGGATGGATTGGATACTAGTATACAATTATGGACGGGCTGCCGAGTGCCGACACAGAGGTAGCCACAGCCGTGAACTACCGCACTGTACTGTGTCTGCTGCTAATATATAGACTGGTTGATAAAGAGATAGTATACTCGTAACTAGTATGTATGTATAAAGAAAGAAAAAAAAACCACGGTTAGGTGGTATATACAATTATGGACGGGCTGCCGAGTGCCGACACAGAGGTAGCCACAGCCGTGAACTACCGCACTGTACTGTGTCTGCTGCTAATATAGACTGGTTGATAAAGAGATAGTATACTCGTAACTAGTATGTATGTATAAAGAAAGAAAAAAAACCACGGTTAGGTGGTATATACAATTATGGACGGGCTGCCGAGTGCCGACACAGAGGTAGCCACAGCCGTGAACTACCGCACTGTACTGTGTCTGCTGCTAATATATAGACTGGTTGATAAAGAGATAGTATACTCGTAACTAGTATGTATGTATAAAGAAAGAAAAAAAACCCACGGTTAGGTGGTATATACAATTATGGACGGGCTGCCGAGTGCCGACACAGAGGTAGCCACAGCCGTGAACTACCGCACTGTACTGTGTCTGCTGCTAATATATAGACTGGTTGATAAAGAGATAGTATACTCGTAACTAGTATGTATGTATAAAGAAAGAAAAAAAAACCACGGTTAGGTGGTATATACAATTATGGACGGGCTGCCGAGTGCCGACACAGAGGTAGCCACAGCCGTGAACTACCGCACTGTACTGTGTCTGCTGCTAATATATAGACTGGTTGATAAAGAGATAGTATACTCGTAACTAGTATGTATGTATAAAGAAAGAAAAAAAAACCACGGTTAGGTGGTATATACAATTATGGACGGGCTGCCGAGTGCCGACACAGAGGTAGCCACAGCCGTGAACTACCGCACTGTACTGTGTCTGCTGCTAATATAGACTGGTTGATAAAGAGATAGTATACTCGTAACTAGTATGTATGTATAAAGAAAGAAAAAAAAACCACGGTTAGGTGGTATATACAATTATGGACGGGCTGCCGAGTGCCGACACAGAGGTAGCCACAGCCGTGAACTACCGCACTGTACTGTGTCTGCTGCTAATATATAGACTGGTTGATAAAGAGATAGTATACTCGTAACTAGTATGTATGTATAAAGAAAGAAAAAAAAACCACGGTTAGGTGGTATATACAATTATGGACGGGCTGCCGAGTGCCGACACAGAGGTAGCCACAGCCGTGAACTACCGCACTGTACTGTGTCTGCTGCTAATATATAGACTGGTTGATAAAGAGATAGTATACTCGTAACTAGTATGTATGTATAAAGAAAGAAAAAAAAACCACGGTTAGGTGGTATATACAATTATGGACGGGCTGCCGAGTGCCGACACAGAGGTAGCCACAGCCGTGAACTACCGCACTGTACTGTGTCTGCTGCTAATATAGACTGGTTGATAAAGAGATAGTATACTCGTAACTAGTATGACTATAAAGAAAGAAAAAAAAACCACGGTTAGGTGGTATATACAATTATGGACGGGCTGCCGAGTGCCGACACAGAGGTAGCCACAGCCGTGAACTACCGCACTGTACTGTGTCTGCTGCTAATATAGACTGGTTGATAAAGAGATAGCATACTACTAATATTATATATACTGGTGGTCAGGTCACTGGTCACTAGTCACACTGGCAGTGGCACTCCTGCAGCAAAAGTGTGCACTGTTTAATTTTTATATAATATTATGTACTCCTGGCTCCTGCTATAACCTATAACTGGCACTGCAGTGCTCCCCAGTCTCCCCCACAATTATAAGCTGTGTGAGCTGAGCACAGTCAGATATATATATACATTGATGCAGCACACTGGGCTGAGCAGTGCACACAGATATGGTATGTGACTGAGTCACTGTGTGTATCGTTTTTTTCAGGCAGAGAACGGATATATTAAATAAAACAAACAACTGCACTGTCTGGTGGTCACTGTGGTCGTCAGTCACTAAACTCTGCACTCTCTTCTACAGTATCACAGCCTCAGGTCAATCTCTCTCTCTCTCTCTCAACCCTAATCTAAATGGAGAGGACGCCAGCCACGTCCTCTCCCTATCAATCTCAATGCACGTGTGAAAATGGCGGCGACGCGCGGCTCCTTATATAGAATCCGAGTCTCGCGAGAATCCGACAGCGTCATGATGACGTTCGGGCGCGCTCGGGTTAACCGAGCAAGGCGGGAGGATCCGAGTCTGCTCGGACCCGTGAAAAAAACATGAAGTTCGTGCGGGTTCGGATTCAGAGAAACCGAACCCGCTCATCTCTAGTTAAAACCATTTACCATTTGTGGTAAACCATCAATAGTTTTTAATTATAGATGGCCGATGGCTATGCCAATAATAGAGAAGTAGAAGTAGAGGTAAACAAGTTAATGCAGCCTGGTGCTCTGAGGGCCTCTCACTATTTCTGTGCAGAATACATTCCAGCACCTTACAACTGTTCTTATTTTACTTACAGCTAAGACGAGCAATGTAGTGATGAGTAAACAACTAACATAAGTTCTTCCACTTCCAGGATGAGAAGTTAATATTAAATGTGATTTGTCAAAATGACAGCTTGAATTAAAAAACAAACACAGTTCATAAGAACAGTAAACTAAGATGCATGTGGCAGTAAATAAACTTCATACAGGTGGATAAAGTACACAAACGTTACAATAAATGAGAAGTTGTGGAACAATAAATAAGAAGTGTGTACAATAACTGCCTGGGGGTTAAACTGCTACTGCTCAGTGTTTGGCAGTAATGCGAGCCAAAGTACTAACTCTGCGCAGTCTGAGAAGTCCCAGTCACTTATGAGCAGTAGGACATTATAATAGAGGCATACTAGACAATCTATGGGATCAAAAGAAAATAGTAGGACCACTGATTCAACTTAATCATTTATGAGGGCCCACAGCAATCTGTTTCTTTGGTTGTGTACTAGTGGTATTGAAGGCCTAAACCCTAAATACTTGCATTGACTGGTATAGCTCCATATACTTACAGCTTACTGTTAATACTGTATTTCTAACTATCAAAGCATTGATCCACTGCCACTCACCACTCCTAGATCTGTGGTTCATGTAGCATGTAACAACATTGTTTAAATAAAAAAAATACAGAAGCTCTGCACTCACCATTATAAAGTAACCATTGGGATTTTATTCATGTTTTTATAAAAGCATTTAACCTTGACAATAATTATCACGTTAGAATTAAACTTGATATGCTTACTGGTTTTGTGATCACATCTTGTCATACACCCCAGTGTTAGCGTAACATCCCCGTGGCTTTCAGGTTATGTCTAAGTGGTTGAGAGACGTATCACAGGTACTGCGTGCCTATTAGAGATGTGCGTCGGACACTTTACGGGTTTGGTGTTTTGGTTTTGGATCTGGATCTCGTTCGTGTTTTGGATCTTGATTGGTTTTGCCAAAACCACCCTTTCGGGTATTGATTTTCGTTTTGGATCTGGATTTTTTGGGAAAAAAACATAAAAGCTAAAAAAACAGAATTTGGGGGTAATTTTGATCCTACGGTATTATTAACCTCAATAACATTCATTTCCAGTCTATTCTGAATACCTTACACATCACAATATTATTTTTAAGCCAAAAGGTTCCACCGATGTAGCTGGATGACTAAGCTAAGCAGCAAAAGTGGGCTGCATAAACACCTGGCACATCTAGGAGTGGTACTGTAGTGGCACACAGTATGGCAGTTATAAAAACTAGGGCCCCAAAGTGCACATAATGCAAAGACAAAAAAAGAGGTGTAAGATGGAATTGTCTTTGGGCCCTACCACCCACCCTTATGTTGTTTAACCAGGACATGCACAGTATAATTAACTCATAATTTCAGCAACAGGTAGTCCCCCTGGAAAAATCTTGCCAAGTTCTCCAAATCATAGCTAGCTACAAACATACCACCTCCTTCTTTGATGACTTTTCACATTATGAGAAGAGGCAAGAGGAAGAGGACAGTGTCAAGGAGGTGATTCAAAATTAGAGAGGCAAACGCAATCAGGAACCACACACAGGCTTTCACCTCCACTCCTATCTTGGTGTGGAATGGAAAGATCTTCAACCAAGCAAATATATAATTACCACATTACTGGACAAACTGAAAAACTAGGGGCCAAACACTGCATTTGTACCCCTTCTCCATTTTCAGGGATTACGATAATCCTGCATTTAACACTGGGATGCAAATAAACTGGTGTATACCCCAGGATCAAGATTGGATATTTTCCCCTCCACGGAGTCTACAGACTTATTTTGTGAAAATCTTGTGGGTTTCTTTTTTTCCATTTTTTTATTGCATGTTTATTTACATATTTTCTGGCAGATGCCTTATTTTCATTTTTCACAACTCCCAGTAACACGCATGTGAGCAAACATGTGCGTCCCAGTTACACACATTTTATCATACCTTTGTGTCTTGTTTATTTTATTCATATTTTATTTTTAAACAAAGCAGCCCTTTAGATGTTTTAGCAGACCCTACTGAGCCCCCACAGCAGCCCCGTATGGGGTAAGTTCAGTTCGGATGGGTTTGGTATAGTATTAAGCAGGACTGCACAGTACATTTTTTATTATTCAGTTCCTGTCATAGTGGAGCTTACTACTCCAGTCAAAACTCATTTCATATTACAAGTAGAACTGTGGGAGAAAGTAATGCTAACCTCTGTGCCAACAGCATGCCTCGGCCTGGCAAGCCAGACATCTTCCTGGCTGTAAGACACAATGAGACTCCATATTGGGCCCTTATTCAGTAACTGTTGTTCCTCACAGGAGCTCCTGGCCCATCTAGTGTTGTAGTGCAATAGGAAGCTGATGCAGTGCAAGATCACTGAAACTCTGTTCTTCTAACACTGCGAGATCTTGCAATAACCCTACGCAGCCCTTACATTGTACAATTATTAATGATAAAACATTTACAAAATAACGGAAAAGAACCCTGTGCAACAAATGTGCACCTTGTCAATAATCCCAAAATGTGGAACATTAATCATAAATCAAAAGTAAGGTTGACTAATTGGAGCCATTCATTTGAGTCCATAACATCTAATAATTGAGAAGAACCTCTCTCAAATGTTTTGTACATAGTGCACACTAGAAGATATAGCTACTAGAATTGTGTAAAGTTATAAATACGGAATGGGATGCTGGGTCTCTTCAGAACGATTTAATTAAACTGGAAGCATGGGCAGCAAAATGGAGAATGAGATTCAACACAGACAAGTGTAAGGTAATGCACTGTGGTGGTAAGACCAAAAATAACACCTACATACTAAATGGGGTAATATTTGGGGATTCTGTACTGGAAAAAGACTTAGGGGTTCACATAGATAACAAATTAAGCAGCAGTACTTAAAGTAAGAGTGCAGCAAAGAAAGCTAATAAGATATTAGAATGCATAAAATGGGGAATTGATGCAAGGGACGAGAGTATTATACTCCCATTATATAGATCACTAGTAAGACCACATCTTAAATACTGTGTGCAATTTTGGGCACCATACTACAAAAAGGATATCCTGGAGCTAGAAAAGGTTCAGAGGTGGGCGACCAAACTAATTAAGAGCATGGAGATGCTGGAATATGAGGAAAGGCTTGCAAGGCTAGGCATGTTTATATTGGAAAAGAGGAGACTAAGAGGGGACATGATCAACATCTACAAATATATAAGGGGTCAATACACAGAGCTTGCGCGGGACCTGTTTTCAATAAGATCAGCACAGAGAACACGTGGTCACTCGCTTAGGTTAGAGGAGAGGAGATTCTGCACATTGAGGTGAAAAGGTTTTTTCACAGTAAGGACAATACGTGTTTGGAATTCCCTGCCTGATAGAGTAGTAACGGCGGACTCAGTCAACACCTTTAAGAATGGGTTAGATAAATTCCTACTGGATAAAGATATTCAGGGTTATGGTGCCTAGTCATGCATTAAAGTTACTATAACTAGTCCAAATAAAAATAACTAGTCCTAAAATAAAACTGCATAGGAGACCACAAACAGGTTGAACTCGATGGACAATTGTCTTTTTTCAACCTTAGTTACTATGTTACTATGTTAAATGGGCGGGTTCAGACAGGGCACCCCTGGAATTATATGGCAGACATATATACATAGGTGTGTTTGGAAAATCTAGTTCTCTCCAGCAGTAGTAGGAGTAGGAGGTTGCCATGTCAAGTTCCCCTGGATTATGATTCTGTGTCTTCTAAATCTGACTGACTTTGACTGATTCTAGTAGCTATATCTTCTCTCCCTACTTTATTAAAAAACACTTCGTCAAACTTGCAATTTCCATTTTTACCTTTGCGGTTACTGTATATGTTTTCATAAATCTGGTTGTGATGCTGAAACTTGTTTCATATTCTGCTCTAGGCTTTAATTTAAAGCTAGGATCAATTACAGCAGCAACCCTGGAATTATGAGGCAACATCTCTGGATTTATACAGCATAGGCAGCAACCCTGGAGAATTACACAGCACAGCAGACAGGCAATAGCACCCATGGACTTAAACTGCAGTGGGACAGCACCCCTGGACTGATAAGTCAGAGGGGCAGCTCCCCATATAGGGCAGCACCCTAAAATTATGTGAAAAAGAAAAGACGTACAAGATGGAATTGTCCTTGGGCCCTCCTACCCACTGTTATGTTATATAAACAGGACATGCACACTTTAACAAACCAATCATTTCAGCAACAGGGTCTGCCACATGACTGCGGCCAAAATGACTTGTTTTTTTGGGCCCCCACCACAAAAGAAGCAATCAATCTCTCTTTGCACAAACTGGCTCTACAGAGGCAAGATGTCGACCTCATCCTTCGATTCCGTACCTCTTTCAGTGTGTACATCCTCCTCCTCACAGAGTATTAATTTGTCCTCTCTGGAATCCACCATCACAGGTCCCTGTGTACTTTCTGTAGGCAACTGCTGGTAAAGGTCTTCCCGGAGGTATTTATAATTCATTTTGTTGAACATCTTCTTCTCCACATTTTGTGGAAGTAACCACCTACACCGGTCACTTGCAAGGTTACCAGCAGTACTAAACACTCTTTCAGAGTACACACTGGAGGGGGGACGGCAACTTATGTAAAATAATGCCAGTTTGTGCAAAAGCATCCAAATTGCATCTTTTTCCTGCTAGCATACATACGGACTGTCTGACATACCTACTTGGATGCTGTCACTCATATAATCACCCACCATTATTTCAATGGTGACAGAATCATATGCAGTGACAGTAGACATGTCAGTAATCATTGGCAGGTCCTTCAGTACGGACCAGATGCCAGCATTTGCTCCTGACTGCCCTGCATCACCGCCAGCGGGTGGGCCTGGAAATTTCATCCTTTTTCTCACAGCCCCAGTTGCGGGAAAAAAAGAAGAAGTAGGTATTGCCTGGTCACGTTCCACTTGAGTAGACAATTTTCTCACCAGCAGGTCTTTGAAACTCTGTAGACTTTTTTCTGCCAGAAAGAGAGATACAATATAGGCTTTAAACCTAGGATCGAGCACGATGGACAAAATGTAGTGCACTGATTTCAACAGATTGACCACCCTTGAGTCCTGGCAAAGCGAATGAAGGGCTCCATCCACAAGTCCAACATACTTTGTGAAATTGTTCTGTCTTAGCTCCTCCTTCAATTTCTCCAGCTGCTTCTGCAAAAGCCTGATGAGGGGAATGACCTGATTCAAGCTGGCGGTGTCTGAACTGACTTCACGTGTGGCAAGTTTGAAGGGTTGTAGAACCTTGCACAAGATGGAAATCATTCTCCACCGTGCTTGAGTCAGGAGCATTACCCCTCCTTTGCCTATATTGCAGGTGGACGTTTAGGCTTGAATGACCTTTTGCTGCTCCTCCATCCTCTAAAGCATAAAGAGAGTTGAATTCCACCTCATTACCTCTTGCTTCAGGTGATGGCAGGGCCGGTTCAGGGGTGTTTGCTGGCGCTCCAGTCTTTGGCACACAGTGGCTGAATGTCGAAAGTGGCACAACATTTTTCAGGTGACAGACAGCATCTCCTGGACTCCCCTGTCATTTTTCAAAAAATTCTGCACCACAAAACTTATTGTATGTGCAAAACATGGGACGTGCTGGAATTTGCCCAGATATAAAGGACGTGCAATATTGGTGGCATTGTCCAATATCACTATTCCGCAATAAAGTCAAATTGGGGTAAGCCAATGTGTGATGATGTCCCTCAGTTTACGCAAGAGGTTGTCAGCAGTGTACCTCTTATGGAAAGTGGTGATACATTGCAGAGCCTGCCAAGGAATGAGTTGGTGTTTGTGAGAAGCTGCTACTGGTTCCACTACTGTTTATGCTGCTGCGGGAGGACATACCCAGTGGGCTGTCACAATCATATAGTACTTAGTCTGCCCTGTTCCATTTGTCTATGGTTAAGTGGACAGTGGATACAACTGCATTTTTTTAGGACACTGAAAACATTTTTCTGACATCTCTGTACATTCTCAGTATCGCCTGCCTAGTGAAGTGGAAGCTAGATGGGATTTGGTACCGGGGGGACAGTACCTCCATCAAATCTCTAAGTCCCACTGAACTAATGGCGGATACCGGACGCATGTCTAACACCAACAAAGCTGTCAATGCCTCAGTTATCCGCTTTGCTACAGGATGACTGCTGTCATATTTAATCTTCCTCACAAAGGACTGTTGGACAATCAATTGCTTACTGGAAGTAGTACAAGTGGTCTTCCAACTTCCCCTCTGGGATGATGATTGACTACCAGCAGCAACAACAGCAGCAGCAGTAACAGCAGCCGTAGGCGTACCACTCAAGGATCCTCCGGAGGAATCCCGGGGAGGAGAGTACTTCTCAGTCTTGCCAGGGACATGGCCTGCAGGACTACTAATGTTCCTGACTGAGGAGGAAGTTGATGTTGAGGGTGTTGGTGGTGTGGCTTGGAGGAGCTTGGGTACAAGAGGAAGAAGAGATTTAGGTGTCAGTGGACTGCTTACACTCTTACCCAAAGTTTCACAACTTGACACTGACTTCTGATGAATGTGTTGCAGGTGACGTATAAGGGAGGATGTTCCTAGGTGGTTAACGTCCTTACTCCTACTTATTACAGATTGACAGAGACAACACACAGCTTGACACCTGTTGTCTGGATTTTTGGAGAAATAATTCCATCCCGAAGAGGTGGCTTTTTTGGTATTTTGCCCAGGCATCACAATGGGCTTATTCATCCCATGGACAACAGCTGTCTCCCCCAGTGCAAGATTTTAACAAACCACATCACCATCAGAATCCTCATAGTCAACTTCCTCCACAGTGCCAGCAACACCTATATCCTCATCCTGGTGTACTTCAGTGACATCCTCAATTTGAATAACAGAAACTGGACTTTGGGTGCTACTTCCAGCACTTGCAGAGGGCATGCAAATGGTGGAAGGAGTCACCTCTTCCCGTCCAGTGTTTGGAAGTTCAGGCATCGCAACTGCCGACACACTTGGACTCTCCATGGGGATTTGTGATACCATCTTAGAATGCACAATTCTTTGCTGTGCTTTTGCAGTTTAACTCATCATTTTTCTATTGGGAGGATGAGGGCTTACATCATCATGTGAAGCCGAACCACTAGTCATGAAGATAGGCCAGGGCCTTAACCATTCTTTTTCACTCCATGTCATAAATGGCATATTGGCAAGTTTAAGTTTCTCCTCAGACCATTTTTATTTATTTTTTGGGGTCTTTTTATGAACTTTGGCTTTTTGGATTTTACATCCCCTCTACTATCACATTGGGCATCGGCCTTGGCATGGCAGACGATGTTGATGGTATTTTATCATCTATGCTATGACTAGTGACAGCATCTTCAGCACTAGGAGGAAGTGGTTCTTGATCTTTTCCTTTTTTATCCTCCATATTTTTGTTCTGCATTATTTTTCTGGAGTTATATAACAATATGCAGTACAGGAGAAAGCAGGCAAACCCTGTGAAAATTATTTGTAATAAATATCAATAACCCCTTTATTTGGAGTAAAACATATATAGCATAGGATAGCACCACTGAATTATATGGCAGCACCACTGGACTGGATTTATATGGCAGCACCACTGGAATTATACAGCAATATCACAGGAATTATACGTCAGTACCACTGGAATTATACGGCAGTACCCATGGCCATATACAGCAGTACCACTGGAATTACATACCAGTACTACTGAAATTATACGCCAGTACCACTGGAATTATATGCCAGTACCACTGGATTTATATGGCATTACTACTGGACATATATGGCAGTATCACTGGACTGTATTTATACACCAGTACCACTTGATTTATATGGCATGACCACTGGACACATATGGCAGTATCAACGGAATTATATGGCAGTACCACTGGACATATATGGCAGTATCACTGGACTGGATTTATACGCCAGTACCGCTGGAATAATATGCCAGTATCACTGGAATTATACGTCAGTACCACTGGAATTATACAACAGTACCACTGGACATATACGGCAGTATCACTGGACATACTGTATACGGCAGTATCACTGGACTGGATTTATATGCCAGTACCACTGGAATTTTATAGCAGTACCACTGGACATATACGACAGTATCACTGGATTTATGCGGAAGTAATGCTGGACATATACAGCAGTATCACTGGATATATACGGCAGTACCACTGGACATATACGGCAGCACAGGGACACCATCACTGGACTTATGAAGCACAACACAGCACCACTGGACTTGATTTACACAGCAGCACTGGACATATGGCAGCAGAGGACACCACCACTGTGACTGGACTGATGCAGCACAAGACACCACCACTGAACTGATGCAGCACAACAAAGCACCATTGGACTGGACTTATACAGCAGCACTGGACATATGACAGCAGAGGACACCACCACTGTGACTGGATTGATGCAGCACAAGACACCACCACTGGACTGATGCAGCACAACAAAGCACCATTGGACTAGACTTATACAGCAGCACTGGACATATGGCAGCAGAGGACACCACCACTGTGACTGGACTGATGCAGCACAACACAGCACCACTGGACTGGACTTATACAGCAGCACTGGACATATGGCAGCAGAGGACCCCACCACTGTGACTGGACTGATGCAGCACAAGACACCACCACTGTACTGATGCAGGACACTGAGGACAGAGACATTACCTCTCTCTATACTCTTCAATGCTGGAGTGAAAATGGCGGCGATGCGTGGCTCCTTATATGAAATCCAAACCGCAAGAGAATCTGACAGCGGGATGATGACATTTTGCCTTGTTCTGGTTTCTGAGTTAGGCGAGAAAACCAGAGCCTGACTCGGATCTGGGCTCGGGTAGTGAAATTCGGGGGTGTTCAGTTCTCAGGGAACCAAACCCACTCATCTCTATTTTTAACATTTTAATAAACTATTAATGCTTTGTGAAATCTCAACAATGCTGAACAGCATATAACATTAATTGAAATGTCTGTCCATGAAAATTTAGAAGTGCAGAAATGAATCAACAATGAATAACTCCTAAATTCATTCCCTTGCAAGATTTAAAAAGAACTAATGAAGCACTGTAATACTAGAAACTTACTTAAAATTGATATTTATTAAACATACATTTCCCCACCATATCACATACCAATTACAGATAAAACAAACACACACACGGCCGGTGTCACTTACTACATTAAAATATTCTTATAAAACACCACACTGGAGCATTGGTCATTAATTGGTTATTAGGTCTGGCACTTTATTGGTATCAAATAATGAATTCAGAAATTGCCAAAAATTAGTTATTAGCCCCATATTAGCAAACAATCAATCTATATGTCCAATGTTCACACAATTTTAATTCTATAAAAGGTAATTTATCCCAAGAGCATGATTAGTACTTTCCAATTCATTCAAGTTAAATTGTAAGAAAGGTGCTTAGCCTTATACTTTATTGCTAAACAATCAATCAAATCCTTCTAATATAAGGGACTCAAAATCAACATCCAATAGTTATTTCAGCTATATCAATTTGTTAGAAAAGCCCAAGAATAATGTCTGGTTATTAGCCCAGATGTAACATAAATTTAGTCTGTTAGATTAGTAAAGCACAGTCTCTTGATTAAGCACAAAGCAGCCCAAGCTGGTGAGTTAGTGTAAACCTTTTTCCAGAGCTTAGAATCATGCAAACACCACATGGTTTAAATGATACAGTGGAGCTAAATAATTTTCATTAATAGTGGTCAATCTTTAATGGATTAGATCCATTTTTGTGGAGATATCTGTTCCGTAGTTCTGTATTACTTTAATGTGGGTGATGTGTTTATGTGTCTTTAACTTCATTTTGGTACCGGTTTAGTGCATGGGTAATGGATATATGTATGTCTATTTCCAGTAAGGTGCTTTGGGTTTATCATGTCAGGTGGGGAATGAGTATATGTCTTTTTTAAGTGACTTAGGTCTTGGTCTTTCCACGGAGGGGGGTGGCCCAATAATTCTGAGGATTGGGAATTTGGTCTGTTAATTGCTATATATCTGATGAAGTAAGGTATTTATGAGTAATGTAGGACCTAAGGAGAGTTAATGGGTTAATGGAATTAGTATGTATATCCCATTTACTCCTTGTGGTCATTCATGTGAGTCTTTGTATATATAATTTTTTGACATCATGGATTATTGTTAAGGGATATATATATATATTGCAATTTAATTATTATTAAAATATTTATATAACCCTCCCCCCCCCATTTTTTTGTATATGCTATTATTAGAACTCTTTCTAGAGATGGATTGATCACATATATTATGCAGTAATTATAAATATATGTAGTAATAAAATTAATAAGACCTCTGGAGCTATATTGTTGGACATTAAAGTAATGGAATTTGATTAGATGTAGGTCTGGGCGGGACGTCTTTTGAATGATGCTGTATGCTAATTATGCAAGTGGAACGCACAGATTTCTTATGTGCATCGAGGCAACACCCGGAAGTTAAGGACGGGTGGAGCGCACTTGACACGCAAATGAGTCAGAGTGGCGCCGGGAAGTGTCCAGAGAAAGCGCTATTTAAACGGGCCAGCATGAGAGGTCTGATATACTCCTGAGGAAGCCGGCGACGATCCAGGTGGGGAAATGCATTGAGTGGATACACGGATCCGGAGTTGGCATTAAGGCTCTGGGAGAACGCTGTGGCTGTTCTGCGGTACACTGATTGGGACTCCAAGGAGGGAACGTTGTATGATGAGATGACCAGTTCCAGTGGGAGACCCTAGCTGCAGCAGTAAAGGAATATTACCTAATAGTTGACAGCTTGCCTGTTGTCTTACTGATTAGTACTATTCTAATGTGATACCATTAAGTAAGAAACCTCAACTCATTGTTTGACGGCTTAATAACAAACTGATTCTTGCGGGACATGTCTGAAAGTGCTCACCAAAATTGCGGTTTATAATTATTTAATCTCAAGAAACGACATGATGGCTTATTAATAAATTGTGCAGGACAATTAAGGAAGTGCCCAATAAACTGCTGCTTTGCATGATTCTAAGCTCTGGAAAAAGGTTTACACTAACTTACCAGCTTGGGCTGCTTTGTGCTTAATCACGAGACTGTGATTTACTAATCTAACGTATGTATGTACTAATCTAACGTAATGTATGTTACAGCTGGGCTAATAACTAGTGATGTGCATCGGAAATTTTTCGGGTTTTGTGTTTTATGTTTTGGATTCGGTTACGCGGCCGTGTTTTGGATTCGGATGTGTTTTGGCAAAACCTCCCTAAACATTTTTTGTTGGATTCGGGTGTGTTTTGGATTCGTTTTTTTTTTTTTTATAAAACCCCTCAAAAACAGCTTAAATCATAGTATTTGGGATCATTTTGATTACACGGTATTATTAACCTCAATAACCATAATTTCCACTCATTTCCAATCTATTCTGAACACCTCACTCCTCACAATATTAGTTTTAGTCCTAAAATTTGCACCGAGGTCGCTGGATGACTAAGCTAAGTGACCCAAGTGGCCAACACAAACACCTGGCCCATCTAGGAGTGGCACTGCAGTGTCAGATAGGATGGCCGATTTAAAAAAAAAGTCCCCAAACAGCACATGATGCAAAGAAAATAAGAGGTGCACCAAGGTCGCTGGGTGGCTAAGCTAAGCGACCCAAGTGACCGACACAAACACCTGGCCCATCTAGGAGTGGCACTGCAGTGTCAGTCAGGATGGCACTTCAAAAAATAGTCCCCAAAAAGCTCATGATGCAAAAATAAATGAAAGAAAAAAGAGGTGCAAGATGGAATTGTCCTTGGGCCCTCCACCCACCCTTATGTTGTATAAACAGGACATGCACAATTTAACAAACCCATCATTTCAGCGACAGGGTCTGCCACACGACTGTGACTGAAATGACTGGTTGGTTAAAATGTAGTGCTCTGATTTCAACAGATTGACCACCCGTGAATCCTGGTTAAGCGAATTAAGGGCTCCATCCACAAGTACCACATGCCTAGCGGAATTGCTCTGTTTTAGCTCCTCCTTCAATCTCTCCAGCTTCTTCTGCAAAAGCCTGATGAGGGGAATGACCTGACTCAGGCTGGCAGTGTCTGAGCTGACTTCACGTGTGGCAAGTTCAAAGGGTTGCAGAACCTTGCCCAACGTTGAAATCATTCTCCACTGCGCTTGAGTCAGGTGCATTACCCCTCCTTTGCCTATATCGTAGGTAGCTGTATTGGCTTGAATGGCCTTTTGCTGCTCCTCCATCCTCTGAAGCATATAGAGGGTTGAATTCCACCTCATTACCACCTCTTGCTTCAGATGATGGCGGGGCAGGTTCAGGAGTGTTTGCTGGTGCTCCAGTCTTCGGCACGCGGTGCCTGAATGCCAAAAGTGGCCCGCAATTCTTCGGGCTACCGACAGCATCTCTTGCATGCCCCTGTCATTTTTTAAATAATTCTGCACCAACAAATTCAATGAATGTGCAAAACATGGGACGTGCTCGAATTTGCCCACATGTAATGCACGCACAATATTGGTGGCATTGTCCGATGTCACAAATCCCCAGGAGAGTCCAATTAGGGTAAGCCATTCTGCAATGATTTTACTCAGTTTCCGTAAGCGGTTGTCAGCTGTGTGCCTCTTATGGAAAGCGGTGATACAAAGTGTAGCCTGCCTTGGAACGAGCTGGTGTTTGCGAGATGCTGCTACTGGTGCCGCCACTGCTGTTCTTGCTGCGGGAGGCAATACATCTACCCAGTGGGCTGTCACAGTCATATAGTCCTGAGTCTGCTCTGCTCCACTTGTCCACATGTCCGTGGTTAAGTGGACATTGGGTACAACTGCATTTTTTAGGACACTGGTGACTCTTTTTCTGAGGTCTGTGTACATTCTCGGTATTGCCTGCCTAGAGAAATGGAACCTAGATGGTATTTGGTACCGGGGACACAATAACTCAATAAATTCTCTAATTCCCTGTGAATTAACGGTGGATACTGGACACACATTAAAACCACCCAGGCTGCCAAGGCCTGAGTTATCTGCTTTGCAGCAGGATGACTGCTGTGATATTTTATCTTCCTCGCAAAGGACTGTTGGATAGTCAATTGCTTACTGTAAGTAGTACAAGTGGTCTACCGACTTCCCCTCTGGGATGACGATCGACTCCCAGCAGCAACAACAGCAGCGCCAGCAGCAGTAGGCGTTACACTGAAGGATGCATCGGAGGAATCGGAGGTAGGAGAGGACTCGTCAGACTTGACAGTGACATGGCCTGCAGGACTATTGGCTTTCCTGTCTAAGGAAGAAATTGACACTGAGAGAGTTGGTCGTGTGGTTTGCAGGAGCTTGGTTACAAGAGGAAGGGATTAAGTTGTCAGTGGACTGCTTCCGCTGTCACCCAAAGTTTTTGAACTTGTCAATGACTTCTGATGAATGCGCTCCAGGTGATGTATAAGGGAGGATGTTCCTAGGTGGTTAACGTCCTTACCCCTACTTATTACAGCTTGACAAAGGCAACACGCGGCTTGACAAATGTTGTCCACATTTCTGTTAAAATAATTCCACACTGACGAGGTGATTTTTTTTTTGTAATTTGACCAGGCATGTCAATAGCCATATTTGTCCCATGGACAACAGGTGTCTCCCCGGGTGCCTGACTTAAACAAACCACCTCACCATCAGAATCCTCCTTGTTAATTTCCTCCTCAGCGCTAGCAACACCCATATCCTCATCCTGGTGTACTTCAACAGTGACATCTTCAATTTGACAATCGGGAACTGGACTGCGGCTGCTCCTTCCAGCACTTGCAGGGGGCATGCAAATGGTGGAAGGCGCCACCTCTTCCCGTCCAGTGTTGGGAAGGTCAGGTATCGCAACCGACACAATTGGACTCTCCTTGGGGATTTGTGATTTAGAAGAACACACAGTTCTTTGCTGTGCTTTTGCCAGCTTAAATCTTTTAATTTTTCTAGCGAGAGGATGAATTCTTCCATCCTCATGTGAATCTGAACCACTAGCCATGAACATAGGCCAGGGCATATTGGCAAGTTTACGCTTCTCATCAGATGCTTTTAATTTTGATTTTTGGGTCATTTTACTGAACTTTTGTTTTTTGGATTTTACATGCTCTCTACTATGGCATTGGGCATCCGCCTTGGCAGACGACGTTGATGGCTTTTCATCGTCTCGGCCATGACTAGTTGCAGCAGCTTCAGCATGAGGTGGAAGTTGATCTTGATCTTTCCCTATTTTACCCTCCACATTTTTGTTCTCCATTTTTTAATGTGTGGAATTATATGCCAGTAATGTATCAATAGCAATGGCCTACTGTACCATACTGCTATATATTTTAGAGACACAAACACAAAAGGAGTGGTCTAACAGCGCTGTTTGTGTAGAAAATTCAAGTATTCAATCAATAAATGATTTGATGTAATTCCTGCTTGTCGGATGTACCTTACTCACCGACGTACAGTGAGATTTCCTCTTATAAAGGTATCTTTTTCCTAGGGAACAGACATCATAGGGTCATATGTAAATTCACTCACCAATATTGCGAGCGCTATGTTCTTGTAAAGGTTTCTTTGTGACTACGCTAAGCCTCTCCACATATATCCAGGGATTCTTCCTCACGAAAATTATGACTGGACCATTAAAGCTCCATAAAAAGCATTTTTATTATAAAAAAATATAAAATACATAAAAGAAATAACAGGAGTTACACCACTTCACTCCACAAGGACTCCAAACATTAACCAACAGCCAAATAAGTCCCGGGAAATGACCCCTGAGGAAGGAAACATTTCTGAAACGCGTTGGAGTTTGGAGGTACAGGGATCCCCACTATCCCGTACATAAGGAGTAAGATCTTTTTTCCAACTTACCCATTTTCCAACAGCCAAATAAGTCCCAGGAAAAATTTGGAAAATGGGTAAGTTGGAAAAAAGATCTTACTCCTTATGTACGTGATAGTGGGGATCCCTGTACCTCCAAACACCAATGAGTTTCGGAAATGTTTCCTTCCTCAGGGGTAATTTCCCGGGACTTATTTGGCTGTTGGTTAATGTTTGGAGTCCTTGTGGAGTGAAGTGGTGTAACTCCTGTTTTTTCTTTTATGTATTTTATATTTTTTTTATAATAAAAATGCTTTTTATGGAGCTGTAATGGTTCAGTCATAATTTTCGTGAGGAGGAATCCCTGGATATATGTGGAGAGGCTTAGCGTAGTCACAAAGAAATCTTTACAAGAACATAGGGCTCGCATTATTGGTGAGTGAATTTTCATATGACCCTATGATGTCTGTTCCCTAGGAAAAAGATACCTTTATAAGAGGAAATCTCACTGTACGTCGGTGAGTAAGGTACATCCGACAAGCAGGAATTACATCAAATCATTTATTGATTGAATACTTGAATTCTCTACACAAACAGCGCTGTTGGACCACTCGTTTTGTGTTTGTGTCTCTAGAATTTGTCAAGTGGTTGTACTCTTGAGAGTTTGGACCTCAGCTGCAGTTTGCTGTTTAGGGCGCAAAGGAAACATCAATCTGTTTTTGTTTTTGCTATATATTATATACTGGTGGTCAGCAAAATTCTGCACTGTCCTCCTACTATATATACTGCGCACAACTAAAATGCACCACAGGTATGGATGGATAGTATTCTTGACGACACAGAGGTAGGTAGAGCAGTGGACTGCTGTACCGTACTGCTATATATTATATACTGGTGGTCAGCAAAATTCGGCACTGTCCTCCTACTATATATACTGCGCACAACTAAAATGCACCACAGGTATGGATGGATAGTATACTTGATGACACAGAGGTAGGTAGAGCAGTGACCTACTGTACCGTACTGCTATATATTATATATTGGTGGTCAGCAAAATTCTGCACTGTCCTCCTACTATATATACTGCGCACAACTAAAATGCACCACAGGTATGGATGGATAGTATACTTGATAACACAGAGGTAGGTAGAGCAGTGGACTACTTTACCATACTGCTATATATTATATACTGGTGGTCAGCAAAATTCTGCACTGTCCTCCTACTATATATACTGCGCACAACTAAAATGCACCACAGTATGGATGGATAGTATACTTGACGACACAGAGGTAGGTAGAGCAGTGGACTACTGTACCGTACTGCTATATAATACTGGTGGTCAGCAAAATTCTGCACTGTCCTCCTACTATATACTACAATGCAGCACAGATATGGAGCATTTTTCAGGCAGAGAACGTAGATATTTGCAGCACACTGAGCACAGATATTTGCAGCACACTGAACACAGAAACTGAGAGAACGCTGCACGTCCTCTCCCTATCACCTGCAATGGCGGCAACGCGCTGCTCCTTATATAGAATACGAATCTCGCGAGAATCAGACAGCGGCATGATGACGTTCAGGCGCGCTCAGGTTAACCGAGCAAGGCGGGAAGATCCGAGTATGCCTCGGAACCATGTAAAATGGGTGAAGTTCGCTCATCACTACTAATAACCTGACAAGATTCTTGGGCTTTTCTAACAAATTGATATAGCTGAAATAACTAATGGATGTTGATTTTGAGTCCCTTATATTAGAAGGATTTGATTGATTGTTTAGCAATAAAGTATAAGCCTAAGCACCATTCTTACAATTTAACTTGAATGAATTGGAAAGAACTAATCATACTTTTGGGATAAATTACCTTTATAGAATTAAAATTGTGTGAACATTGGACATATAGATTGATTGTTTGGTTATATGTGCCAAAGAACTAATTTTTGGCAATTTCTTAATTAATTATTTGATACCTATAAAGTGCCAGACCTAATAACCAATTAATGACCAATGCTCCAGTGTGGTGTTTTATAGAAATATTTTAATGTACTAAGTGACACCGGCTGTGTGTGTGTTTGTTTTATCTGTAATTGGTATGTGATATGGTGGGGAAATGTATGTTTAATAAATATCAATTGTAAGTAAGTTTCTAGCATTACAGCGCTTCATTAGTTGTTTTTTCTTCTTTTTGATTATGGAGACGCAGTGATCTCCTATTTTGAAGCTGCAGTATACTAAGGATCCTAAGTATTAATTTATAGGTTTTTCGCATTCCCTGAGGAGTCAGCGCCTGGTTTATTTTTGTTTTATTTTTACCTTGCAAGATTTTTAAATATATAGAAAATATGAATGTATATAATATACTGGATATCAGGACAAGGGCCATTTCTATATACTTTGGCTCCCAGTATGAACAGTAAAAAACGTGTATCCTCCATAGTCATTCTAAAATGCGCCCCCAAAGACATTCTAAAATGTGCCCTGCCCCATAGACATAGAAAAGCAATTTTGTGCATGCCCTCACTAAAATGGGTGTAGTCTCCATAAAAGGGGCATAGTCTTGCAGGAAAAGACTACCTTACACACTAGTTTTCGACCCTGCATCAGCAGACCTTGGCCACCACAGGAAAGAAAAAAAATCTACCATATTAAGCACCACACAGTAATGTCCCTTGCACCATATTATTCCTTCTGTACTATATTATGCCACACACCGCGATGCCCGTGATACATTGTGACTTAAACTATGGCTGCTAAGCCTTCTAATAACTTTTAAATTATCTGCCCATTGCCAGGGGTTTCATGCTCTGGGTTCCATGCTCGTTGACTGAGGTTTAATGCTCTGGGTGTCGTGCTCATTGTCAGAGTTGTAATGCTCATTGCCAGTTGTTTCATGCTCTGGGTGTCATGCTTGTGGCCTGGTGTATAATTTATGTTGCCAGGCGTTTCATGCTCTGGGTGTCATGCTCATTACCAGGGATGTGTAATGCTTGTTGCTAGGGATTTCATGCTCTATGTGTCATGCTTTTTGGTGCCACCACTAAGTGCCTCAAGCCTGGCGCCGCCAAGCGTCCGCAGTGGTGAGGGCTTTAGTTACACCAGTGGCTCCCTTATATTACCTGCTCCCCCTCCTCCCGGCCATAGTGCTCCGCTCACTGGGTAGTGTTTCATGAAATGACATAGTTGCATCATGATGTCACAATGCAACTGCTTCATTTTGTGAAGCTCTGCCCAGAGTACTATGGGTGGGAGGAGGGGGAGCAGATAATAATAAAATAAAATGCCATCTAGTGGCCAATATTTATATGACATCACTACACATGTATCATCTATAATTCATTTGTTCGTTTGTTTTATTGTATTAATATACTCCAATTATTTAATAGCCTTAATATTCAAATAATCAAACTATCACATGATCACATTCCTACCTCAGAAAAAAAAAATTTCTGAACACAACCATTCATTATTATGTACTTAATCAGAACCCCATTTAATCTATATAAATCAATAGCCCATAATGATCCAGTAGCCCATAATAATAATTCCTCATTTATCCATGATTCTATCAATTCATCATTCATCTTGGCTCATTCTTATTTTTTATTTATTTTTTATTATTGTTATCTATTTATTTATTAATCGACAAACAGAGGCGTACTGGATTTATAAAATGGACACATTGGTGCCGGGAGGGCTTAATGATACGGTGGAGCTTAATGGAATTTAGTGGACTAAATTTAGATAACTGTTGGGGGTAGAAATTAATAAAGTAATTAACACATTGAGATAGCTGTTTGTCGATTAATAAATGATACATGTGTAGTGATGTCATATAAATATTGGCCACTAGATGGCATTTTATGTAGATTTATTAGAACAATTACAACACGGATTAGAGAGGAAAGTTCTTGTCTTGTCACCTGTATATTAATCTAAATATAAGGATAGAGCTGAGTATTATGTATATATATAGATATGTAATCATGTGGAGTAATGACTATATATTAGAGGGAGATAATGTATGTGGCATAGCTATTTCCAGAGGGAGTAAGCTCAAAAGGAGGCTTGGTTTACAAACCCGCTGACTGCACATGCTCAGTGGGTGAAATTGAAAACGAGGCTTGAATCGCATGCGCAGTGCGCATGCGCGAACCGGCAAATACGGTATTTAAGGATCTGAGGTGACGGACGGCTACTTTACACACTGACGAAGCCACTGAAACGGACCCGGAGGCGGAGAAACGCGTTTGTGGGCATACCAGAGGAGTTGTGAGTCAGGAGAGTACTCTCCATTATCTGCTGCAATCAATTGTGAGGCTCATAAACCCTCATTACCGGCTGGTGAACTGCTTTCTCCCAACCCCAGTGCACAGGGGAAGGAGTGTATATATATATATATTTTTTAATCAGGCTGGCAATTACAACAGCCACCAATGATAAAAGTTGTAAGTGAGTGTTTCTGCTAAATGCACTCTAGTCCTTGTGGAAACGGATCACAGCATAATGATTCACCTGATTATATGTGCTTCACCTAATCAATCAAACTAACCGTATGTGAAGTGGATGGTTAGAGGTTGTGGCGAATTAGAGAGCATTTTGCCTATTATATCTTGTTCTGGACTGAATCTAACACCTCTTACTAATCTTGATTTATACCTCCCACAAAAAGGAAAAAGTGGTTGGAGGTTATGGTTCCGTATGAAAAATAGTAACATTCTTGCACGCTGCCTCTAACTAACAAATATTTGCATAAGAGACTCGTTGGATACAAATTAACCCATTGTGCAGCTGGAACTGGAAACATACTAACCCATTCTTCAGTTTTTTTATGGAATGCATGCATGCTTAACCTACTAAATTATTGATTAATCTATTGTGTATTTTCTTCAATATATAAGAAAATATATCAAGTGTAAGCCATAATAGATTTATTAATTAAGGGTGATATAGAAATATTTTATTGTGTGATCTAGGAAACATGTATTGATTGTTTTATAAGTTTATACTGGCCGGTATATGCTTGTAGTTATAGCATTGTGGTTTTTTATACATATCAGTAAAGAATATATTTTACCAAAGTGAACAGCGCTTTCTCGTTTTTGTTTGTTGCATTTACAGGTTTACTGGATGGTCTATAACTTTGTTCCTTTACATAACGTGGTCACTGACAGCCATTTGCTTTATTAGGTATAGCTTTTGTAATGGACCCACTTAATACAGCTGTGCCTATTTCACTAGTCCATGAGCTGCAGCTGTCAATTAATAGTAATAAGCTGTTTTCTATGTGCACCAACTATTTATCTTGAGCAACAAGCAGCTAATTCACACTGTACTTAACTATTACTCAAGTAGATCAGTGTCTAGGCTGCTTCTGTCTGCAGCATCCAATCTTTTAAGCTATGTAGAAGTCTCTCTTTGTGTACATGGCAGCCAGCACCTATTTATTAATTACACGTCTTGCTGCACCCTAGTGTACAAGGTTGGTTATTGTGACATCTGGAATAATGGATAACTAAAACACATGGTCTTTTCAGGGTAATTTTCTACAGGCCTCTCCAGTGATTCAAGGGCTGACCATCTGTGCGTCAGTAGCAGCTGTTATCCTTTCTTGTTTCCCTACTATGACTGTTGATGCGGCTATCTTCAGTTACGGAGAACGGCGCTGTCTCTGGTAAAACCACTTCTCTTGCTTACAGCCTCCAGCCACCATCTCTCCTCTAAGATGGCTGCTCAATGACCACCAGCTGTCACACCAGCCAGCATGAGCCAGCCTCTCCCTGACGCTGCATGTGATATCTGTGTATCCAGTGCACGGGTGAGAGTTCCCATTCACCATGTGCTAGCTCTGTAGCTCTAATCATACTGTCACCAATGATGCTCTGGCTCCATTAAATGTATATAAAGGCAGTATTTACAAGTAAATGAATGGCTCCACTCACCTGGAAGTACATGAAAGCTGGAAGTCCAAGCTGGAGATGTTGAAGTCTGAACATGATGCGCTTTCAATATACTGATATTTTGTAAGTAATAAATGAGAAAAAAATGGCTGTGTTGGGTGTTTTTAGTTAATAAATTACTTAAATATTTAGACAATGTGTACTTGATGTCCAGGCATGCTGGCACTTGTGGTTCAACAAGTGACACATGTATGTGTAATGTGTATGTAAGGAATTACCTTTACCTTATTGATGTTTACATTTATCCCTGAATGGAGAAATATTGGCACACAAGGAATGTTTAGTTACTGCCAGCAAGATTTAGAACAGTATTTCTGTACATTACGTACACCATTGGTTGGACACATTCCAGCAGATGATGACATGCTCATGTTTTTGAAGTCAGCGACTTTTAATAGTATAAAAGCAGAAGCCTTTTACTGGCTGCCATATACACTGTGTGCTGATCTCAGGTATTCAACATGATGCTCATCACAGTGTTTATGCTGGTTGCTGTAACCCTCTCTCAGGGGACAGGTGAGTATGTAATAGGAATAAAACATCATCTGTAACTGCAAGTTTTTTATTGATTTATTTTTTTAATGTTTGTCTTTTACCCTCTGTAAATGTTATTATCTGTTTAATTACTGTATGACATATTAGGTGCTGATTCCGTTCCTGATCCAAAGTGTGTAGCGCAACCTGGGGATAAATCAGCATGCTTGTCAATTACATTTGTAGTAAGTAGTATTGTATTTATATGAAATATATACATTGCTTCTGTCTTTATTACCTCTTCTCACCCTCCCTCCCTTCTTGCACTTATCATGTGCCCCATTCATCTCATGCACATTATTTATGTCTTTTCATGCTTTCCAGTAGATCCTCCTTTCCATCTCATTTATTTTCTATCTTTATTTTCCTTTTATTTTGTCACGTGAACTTTTCTAAATATTATATACTAGCTTATGTTTTATTTCTTGTTGTATTTTTTAATAGAAAACTGGAAAACTGGTTACAGCACTTCAAAGCTTCCTCTGTGCATGTCCTGAAAATGCGGTACTGTAAATAAGCTGATTTCTATATTTTACATTATCAGTGATAAATACAGATGAACACAAAGACAAAATTAACAACCATGAAGCACTTGCATTCCTGCCAGTATGCCCCATTGGAAAATTAAGACACCTATTTTTGGATGAGACCAAACCTCTTTTTTTAAACAGAATAGGAAGAGTGAAAATAAGGAATTTCCATAATGACAAGTTTAAACTTGTAATTAACAAGCACTTTATTGCTTTAGATCTGTGATTCTCAAAATTAGTCCTCAGGGTACACTTACAGTCCAGATTTTAAAGATGCTTAAGCAGTGATGTTTTATTTATACCCCAGTCAGTCTGAGTATACCATCTGGGAACAAGCATGGATTGCTGTATAATCTGGACAGTTAGGGTTCCTTGAGGAACTAAGTAAGAGAACCACTGCTCTATAGCCATAGTTTACGATTTAGCTGCAACTAGGTGCAATTAGTTTTGACTTTGTCAGCACAGTATTTTATATATATGTGTGTGTGTGTGTGTGTGTGTGTGTGTGTGTGTGTGTGTGTGTGTGTATATATTTTTTTTTTTTTTTTTTATGGATGCAAATTATCCATGACTAGAAAAGCAGGGTGAAACAGACTTGATCACAAAACACAAAATATGCCATTAGCCAAAATTATAGAATGGAATGAAAGTGAATGAAATTCTCTATACCTATCCCTGTAACTTGAAATAGAAACAAAATTAATCTTTATCAAGGACCATTCACACTGGTACTTTAAGATATTTGCAGTTTCTATTACAATTAAATGTGTGTACTGTATGTGTGTATATACACACACAGTATGTGTATACATACCCCTTTGCATTTTAATAAAATAAACATAAAGTCCTACTAGCATTTTTTTACTTACGTATTATTCATATTTTTTACAGGGTCAAGCTTTCAATTTCCAAGAATTTAAAAAATTGTATTTTGCGCTGAAAGCTGAACTTGTAAGTAAATGTTTCTACATACATTTATTAACATGAATAATAATATGATTGGTACATGTGGTAATACAATGGATTTTTTCATGAAGGAGGGTTACTGTGGAGGCATTTAATCATTTCATCATGCTCTAGATATTCCCCATTGAGAAACAGCAATTTTCAACAAAAATATTTACCCAATTTGCCCAGTGACAATGTTAGAAGTACGGCTTCAGGGTAATCTACTGTACATCTGACAGCAGCTGACAGGTCAGTCACTGATAGGTGCAGAACATACGCTGCAGATAAATAATGTATGAGGCTCCAAACACTCAGGACAGTACTCAATGATATAATTATTGTGAGACCACATGGTTTCCTGTGACCAATGTGGTATTTCAAACTGCCCCACTAAGCTGTACAACATGTTATATAGCTCAGTGGGTAAGATATATATATATATATACACAAAGTAGAGGAGTTCCATTCAGCAAATATACATTTTGTGTGCATAACATTTTGGCTGTAATAACCCGTGCAATATAGTGGAAGGACAAAAGTGACTATGAAGTTTCAGGCCATATGGGACAGTAGAACATTCACAGTTGTGGCATTTTACCATGAGCGAACTGCAAATCTCACAACGGATGTGCAGCTGGATAATGACAATACTCGGTGTATGATTAGAGTAGGTTCATTCCATATGTATAAATGTATCCTTAATTACAAATCCCTTTCGGGTCATTTGGCACCACTAACAATCTCCACCATGCAAATCCCAGACGTTCACATTGTTTCTTGAAATTAGCATCTTATTCACATCACAGCTGCATACAAAGTTGCTTATAGTGTCCCTGGCAGGGTTTTTATATATATATATATATATATATATATATATATATATATATATATATATATAGCCTAATCAAAGGAGGCAAGGCCATGCACCCATAAAAAAAAAATACAGAAAAATGTGTATTTTGAGCACCTCACTGCCCACACTGCAGCATGTGATGGGCTGAGGAGAAGATCTGCAGCTGCTTTTTCCAGGTAAGGGATGGGGACCTGGGCCCCCAGTGGGCCCCTCCATCAGACCTGGAGCCCGGGTAATTAGTACACACCCCTACCTCTTGGCACCCCTGCCTGTGTATGCATTGTACTTTTATCACATCAGTTATGTGAAGAGGATGCATGTTATGTGGAAATCTAGCTTCCATAAAGGCCCCTTGGTTTCTTTAAAAATTGAAAAAATATGTGTAATGTGATCACATTTTGAGCAGAACTGCTTGTGTGACTTCCTATGTAGGAGTGATCAGCTAGGTAATAGTAAGTTTAAAAAAGTGTTGACTCTGAATTTGTGATCTATTTGCAACATTGTGATTGTCCTAAATATTATGCCGGCAGAACAATCAGGCATTTAAAACACATTTTTTGGAAAATCACAGAAATACTTTGTGTAAACCTCTAAAGCTGGCCATACACCTAAAGCTTTATTGTGGGATCTGGCTGGTTGGAATAAAAATCTGGTAATGTATAGATGCAAATGACAATTGGAAATTTGCTCCTAAATTATGTAAAACTGACAAAAATGGTCCTTCAGACAGTTTGGTTAAATCAACTGGATTTAACCAATTTGTCTAATTTACCATTTTTGTCTGTTTTCCAGTGTTTGGGAACAAATGGTCAATTGTCATTTGCTGTCATGCATTACCAGATTTTCATTCTAACCAGCCAGATTGGGCAATAAAGCTTCAGGTGTATGACCTGCTGAAGGTCATAATTCAGACCTGATCGCTCCTCTGCAAATTTGCAGAGATTTGCAATCAGTCACCACCCAGACAGAATGAAAATCCGCCCCATGCAAGTCTGCGTATGCCAGGCGAAAAACATTGCATACACCGGTCAGCTGCAAATCCAGTCTGTGTGTATCCCAGGACCTACTCCTACAGTGTGAAAGAAACAGGCTGATCGGGGCAGGAGCTGATGTCACACACCCTCCCTGAAAATGCTTGGGCATGCCTGCGTTCTTCCTGACACTCCCAGAAAACGGCAAGTTACCGTCCCCAAACATCCACTTCCTGTCAGTAAAACCTGTGTACGCCTAGCAATCAAAAAAGATGCTGAATTCTTTCACAGTTTGGCTTCGCATATGTGCATTACGATGCATACACATGCACAGTTGAACGGTAATTGGCCGCCTTGCGAATTTGCACAACAGAGATCCTGTCTGATTTAGGCCCTAAGTCCCAGTGTGCTTTAGCATTTTGTGGACTAGTCTAATGGAGGATACTTATGGCATCTGAGACTGATAGTGGCTGATTATATTCCTGCTACTAGTGGCATATCTATAATGGGTGCAGGGTATAAAGTGTTCATGGGCTCATGTGTCCAAGTGGGGCCCACACTGCACACTTTGCACCCATTTATTTTATACCCAATTTTCTGGAGTACCACAGTCAGTGGCAGAGCTGCACAAATCATAGGAAAATGGCACAATGGCCATTTTCGTGGTGTTTTGTGCATGCACAATAGGAAGAGTCTACTAGTCCTCACTAGGGTGCTGCTGGTTAGAGAGTAGGGCGTCCAGATGGAGACTGCACACAGGCCCCTTCTCTCTTAATGCGTCCTTACCTGCTACTGTAAAAGTGGATAGAGTCAGTAAGTTGTGTTGGCAGGGCTGTAGACACTGGGCACTAGGGTCACCAGGGGATCCTAGCGCTGTCCCAGAGTCTAGTGCGCATGTGCAGATCTCCAGGAATATGGTGTGGTGGCCATTTTCCCAGAGATCTCCTTACTGTACATGTGCAAATCTCCAGAACAAATGTCACCACCCCATTTACCGGAGATTTACTTAGAGATGCTGCAGCCAGCGGTGAACTCCGGAGAGGTGAGTATTGCACCCATTGTAAATACTTCAGTGGTGATGAGAAGATCAATAGAAGAATTCATTTTACATTTTTTGTTATTTGAAAGATAATTTAAAACACCTATTAAGGTTCTACTATACAAATATGTTACAAATCTTCCTTAGATTCTGAACAATCTGTTTTCTTCTAAGTGTCTTTTAGGATCATAACAATGTTGCAGTTGCATCTTGCAAAGGGATTGCTGAACAAACATTTTACATAGTATATGAAGAGAGACTATGGTTAATAAGTTCAGATTAGTGGTTAAGGAAACATTGTTTTGACAGATATGTAGTATTGGTACCAATTTTTGTCCACAAATTATAGAATGAGAATCACTTAGGGATCCCCATCTATCATCAATAGTTACAGTAGCAACCATTGATGGTTTGTGGTTGAGGATTTTACCATTATTAGGAGAGGTACACATATTGTGATGGAAGACTGGTGGTGGCATATATATGCTGTGGTCTGAATAACCGTAGTAGCCAAACATTGATGGCTGCTTTGATATAATGCAGCAATATAGTTTAGACATCGATAGACAAGCAGTACCCACTGCTGGTCCTCATAATTTGTGTCAATTATATTTGTGAATTTAATATAACAATGAGAATATAATATTGATGAAAAGTGAGGTCAAGTCAAGAGTGGTCATTTTGTATAATTGGTTCGCACATGCCTTTCTTTTATTTCCATATTTTAAAAGTGTCTTCTATTTTGTGTATAAACAAAGACAATTCTTTTAAAAGAATGCTGTACAGCTACATATTTATACTGAAATAATGGAGAAGAATGGTTCTGGGATGCTGCATATATTACTGACTTACTGTACTTAATATTACATTATTGAGCAGAATTTTCAGAAGACAGATGTAAAGTAATAAAATATGTAATGATATTTATTGTGAAAGTATATTTTACTTATCATTTCTGGTCAATTCGCAGGCATGTGTTGGTTGTGATGTTAATATTCTTTTGGGTACAGGACTGAAATTGGTAAGTGTACTGTACATACAAAAATTACATGTATACAGCTCCCTGGTGTGTTTAGCAGAAGGGTTTGAAAACCTATGGCTGGTTTGGTCACTAAATATTGTCCAAATATATTTTGTACACTATGCTAATCTGTCTCTCTGTCTCTGTCTCTGTCTCTCTCTCTCTCTCTCTCTCTCACTCTCCCTCCCACTCTCACACACGACACATCATATGTACATTATGGGGGTTATTCAGATGTTGAAGCCAAAAAAAAGCAAACTTGGCAAAACCATGTTGCACTGCAGGTGGGGCAGATGTAGCATGTTCCGACTTAAAGAGATTTAGATTTGGGTGGGGTATGTCCAAACTGAAATCTAAATTGCAGTGTAAAAATAAAGCTGTTTAACATTTGTGGGCTACATGCAAAAGCAGCCAGTATTATTTACCCTGCACAGAAAAAATATAAATGTATATTTGAATAGCATAATGGTTTGTTCCAGATACAAACTTACATGCTTTTTCTGCCTTGCTACCAAATCAGAATCAGACGCTATATGCACACTATGAACTATATAGTCAAATTGTTCACCTGTTCTACTAAACATTTTACACAGGAAATCCCCCACCACCTAAGATCCTGCACTTGCCCCTGAGATGTATTCTTTATAAATGACATATTATGCTGTTATTCATCACCAGCTTCCCACCTCTTATTTAGTCATTTGTAAAATGTTATGTTATTTTAAAATGGAGATCAACTGAATTAAAAAAAAAAACCTCTAATGTTCAAATATGGAAATTATAGTTCTATTTAGAAAAGTTATGCTAGTGTGTAGGACTATTTATGTGAATTATATATAATGCATTTTTCAGTTTGCCTTGGACTAATATTAGAAGAGCAGCAATATACACACAGAAAGTTTTCATGTTTACAGATGTAGTAGAATGTGTTGCCCCATGGTACTGAGGGCCTCATGCAGAGTTTGAAACAAATGCAGCTAAAGTTTATAAGTTTGAACCCTAACAAAACATTGGAAGGGGTGTAAAGGGTTTTTCTTGTTTGGTTGCATGCAGGATAAATGCTGCCAGCTTTAGCATATAGCACCTATATACTGGATAATTCTGTTCCTACACTGCAGTGTTTCTTTCTGCACATTATATATGCCCCCACCCTGCAGTGCAGCATTTTTTTCCCAAAGTACAAAATTACACCTTATAATTGGATTTATTGCTATATTTGAGGAGTATCTTTATTACAAAAAAATATTTTCTGGATAGACAGTATATGCAAATTTCTAGCACCCCCTTAATGTGTATCGGGTGGGTGTGGGACACAGCAGGTACTGTCTCAAAAAAGGGACTGTCCTGTGAAAATCAGGACATTTGGGAGTTTTGCTGTTCCACTATTTTCACTGATACAAACAGTACCATAGTTTCTATGGGACTTGATATATTGCAAGAAGAATTACAAGGGGGGTAATTCCAAGTTGATCGCAGCAGGACATTTTTTAGCAACTGGGCAAAACCATGTGCACTGCAGGGGGGACAGATATAACATGTGCAGAGAGAGTTAGATTTGGGTGTGGTGTGTTCAATCTGCAATCTAATTTGCAGTGTAAAAATAAAGCAGCCAGTATTGACCCTGCACAGAAACAATATAACCCACCCAAATCTAACTCTCTCTGCAAATGTTATATCTGCCTCCCCTGCAGTGCACATGGTTTTGCCCAATTGCTAACTTTCTTGCTGCTGCGATCAACTCAGAATTACCCCCAAGGTTTGATCCCAGTAGATAACAATATATGCAGGTGGCATTAGCCCATAGTAGCCTGAGCAGTAGTTGCTCTCCCCACTGACACATGAGCAGCCTGGCAGCTGTGTATGCACATTAGACTTGCCACGTCCGACCCCAGAAGCAGAGTAATGATAGCATAAGCCATCCCTTTGCTTCCAGCTTTTTGCCTGGAAGGTTCATATCTCTTATCTTATCTAGAGAATGTTAGTAAATTTCAGTGAAATTATTTATTTATGTAGGGTGACCGTATTATCCCTTTTAACTGGGACGCTCACGGATTACACAGGATCTGTGGTTGATTAAAACCAGCGGAAATGTAGGCTTGAAGTCACCCAACTACAGAACCTGTGTAATCCATGAGCGTCCCAGATAAAAGGTATAATATGCTCACCCTAATTTATGCTTTGAGAGTGTAGGGGATATTAGCACATCCACGTCACAATAATAATGCAGGATGTACTAAATAGGACTGTAATGATCTACTCACAGCTAGAGACACATCAGGCGGAAGCAGTTTCTCACCTAATTACTGTAGCTCGTACATTGTAGTGATCAGTCACCAGCAAAATAGTTTAAAGTAAATCAAATGAGTGCGTTTAGTTTTATGGCACAACTCTGACTGATATAGCCACATTTCATGTAATCTGACAAAACATAATGTACAGGTTTTATTTCAATGCTTTTATTGATAATGTAATAACTATGGGGATTATTCAGGTTTGTTAGCAAACCAAAAAAGCTGGCAAGTGGACAGAACCATGCTTCACTGCAGGTGGGGTAGATGAAACATGTGCAGAGAAATTTAGATTTGGGTGGGTTATATTCTTTCTTTGCAGGGTAAATACTGACTGCTTTATTTTACACTGCAATTAAGATTTCATTTCTAATATCCAACCCAAATTTAACACTCTGTGCACATGTTACATCTGCCCCACCTGCAGTGCAACATGGTTTTGCCCATTAGTGTGCTTTTTTGGTTTACTAACAAACCTGAATAAGACCCAATGTATAAACACATTTACATGCATTATAAAAGCATCCAATACTTCATAAAATTAAAATTATTTTTCCACTATGTCAGTGTTTATCATGCTAAACATTCTGCTACTACCAGTACATGAGCCATGAATTTGACATCATTTCAGTCATTTTTTTATGTGTTGTTTAAAAATACTAAAGAGAAGATGTATATAATACTCAGTATACTCTGACATAGTGAGTGGTATTTATGCAGCTACAAGGATGAGGTCATATAGCGGATAGTGCATTTTCTGATTCCTAGGTAACATATAAAATGTTACTGCTTTATACAGATACACAGAGATATTTCAGTAATACTCAGGGGTTACAGAATGTACCACATGGAGAGGGTGCTCCTACTGTAATCTGTAGTTATCTGAAAAGCTTTATCCTTTTAAAAAGACTTTATTTTTCCAGCTCATGCAGATGAACAGGGCCGGATTAAGGGCCACATGGGCCTGGGGCTGAAAATATTCAAGGGCCTAATGTGAGAAACTGGGGAGGTGTGATTAGTGCTGTGTGGGTGTGGCCAGAGCTATGTGGGCGTGTACACCCTCTACAGTCTACACTATCAGCTGTAATGTCTTGCTAAATATGTAAAAATATAGAAAATTGCATAAAATATAAATGCAATCTTAATAGTTATGATTTATGGCTGACTATGTGGCCAGCTGGTGGCTAGTGATCATCATGCTGCCATAATGATGGACCTATTTTTATGTGGAGGCCTGGAGCTGTAGCTCTATCCGCCACATTGTTAATCTGGCCCTGTAGATGAACCGTGTTTATTTTACAGTAATGGTGTAATCCAATGACTGGTGATAAATGGTGAATGGTGAGGCCGATGTGCTGATTCTGATATTTAAGCTCAAAGAGAATATTTTTACTTCGTTTGTACTGGATAAAACAATCTGAATACACACATTGCTATAATAATTAAAGCTATCTATTATTATGATGACTAAGTAAGCCATGAAGTGTTATTTGGCAAAGGGGTATCAAAAATAAATCGTAAAACTTATATAATTCATAGTATATTCTCAGATAAATTCATTTAGTTCTTGTTCAGTAAGTTAATCTATACATTTTTCAATGTGATTCTAGGAAGACCTACTCTCTAGTAACATTGAGGATGTGGACAAACTAACATCAGCAGTAAATAAGTTATTGGTAAGTTACAGTATATTTACTGTTTTAATTGTTTTTCTCCATCTTGTAAATATAGATATTATACTGTACATTGAATTTATTTGCAAACTGTCACAATCATGTCACTGTCATGTAGTATTTGAATCATAGCATTATTGTGACATACTGTATAATAAATGAGTTTAGGGTTAGTACACAGGTTTAATTAAAACACCACTTATTAGTTGTGACAGACAAATCCTCTCACTGTGTATGGAAATCACTGTCCCATCACTTTTGGAGACATTAGATCTGCACTAGAAACATACATCAAAGTTTCCTTGTAGCTTCCAGAAAAGCCCAGATGTCTAAAGCCAAAGGTAGCTTGTCCTGTCTTGAAATGGAAGTTTTATCTTCATAGCCAAGTGTTTCTGCAAAAGGCAAATTTCGAGCACGTACCAAGAATTTGTACTTTATATGTGAGGTACAAATAAAAAGTGTTTATTCATGAAGCAGCTTTGTTTCTAGCCCTAACCTATAGTCCTGAATAACTGTAATGCCATTGTGCTGCTACTTCATCACTAAACACATTTCCTTAACATGGGCTGACTAGATTGATATGTTGTCTCCCACTATTGTCTGTGATAATGTCTCTGCATGTCTGGCTGCAGGTGTGTACTACTTACATAAAATCTCCAGTCACATCCTGCTCCCAATTCCTTATTTAGGAGGTGGATTTCCTAAAGCTTCTAAACATGAAAGTGGAGGTATTGCCCATAGCAACCAATCAGATTTTATCTATCATATCTCTATTGTGTTAAGATACTGCAAGAACCACTCGGCCATCTAGTCTGTCCCTTCTTTAACCATATTGTTAACTCAAATCCTATTTGATCCTTATATCTTTGTAAATATATCCTTATGACTATCCCATGCCTGTTTAAATTGCTCTGCTGTATTAGCCTATACCACCTCTGATGGGCGGCTATTCCACTGGTCCACTACTTTTTCTGTGAAGTAAGTTTTCCTTACATTTCCCCTGCATGTCCTTGTGTTCTATTACTTCTTTCCTTTGAAGAATCTCTTCCTCCTGTACCTTGTAAAAACCCTTGATATATTTGAAAGTTTCGATCATGTCCTCCCTTTCCCTTCTCTGCTCCAAACTATACACATTAAGATCTTTTAGTCTTTCCAGGTAACATAGAAACATAGAATTTGTCGGCAGATAAGAACCACTTGGCCCATCTAGTCTGCCCCTTATTTTTTTTTTTTTTATCACTAACCTTATTTGATCCTTATTTCTTTGTAAGGATATCCTTATGTCTATCCCATGCATGTTTAAATTGCTCTACTGTCTTAGCCTCTACCACCTCTGATTGGAGGCTATTCCACTTGTCCACTACCCTTTCTGTGAAATAATTTTTCCGCAAATTTCCCCTGAACCTCCCCCCCTCCAGTCTCAGTGCATGTCCTCGTGTCCTATTGCTTCTCTTCATTTGTAAGTTTTGTGATGTAGACCCTGCACCATATTAGTTGCCCTTCTTTGTACTGTATCTAATGTGTTATATCCTTCTGGAGATATGGCCTCCAGAACTGAACACTGTATTCTAGATGAGGCCGTACTAATCACCTATACAGTGGCATTATTACTTCTTTCTTACTGCTACTGATTCCTCTCCCTCTGCCATACCTCCCAAATTGTCTAAATAGCAGAGAGAGACATCCTCGAGTGCCAAAGGCGTGCGGCTAAAATTAGTGGGTGTGGCCTCATGGGTAGAGGGTGTTTCCTCATGGCAAGAACCAGGAATACAAGCCACTCCCCTGTTTCCATCAGTATGGGGATATGAAAAGCACTCAGTGAGCTGCTGGCCATTCCACCTGTCTCTCCTTGCTGGGGAATAGACGCTGTGTCCATGCGCACAGCATCTATTAACTGCTGCTCTGCTCAGAGCAGCGAGTGACATGTGGGATATCCCAACTGAACCCCCCACTATGGGACACTGTGACTCGCTGGTGTGACAGCGGGACAGACAGGGAAAATCGGGAATGTCCTACCAAAATCGGGACAGTTGGGAGATATGCTTATGCTACCAAGCATCTGATTTGCCTTCCTCATTGCTTTGTTACATTGCTTACCTGCCTTTAAGTCATGGAGGAGCCGGGTGCTGCATGTAATGTTACAGTGCAGCATCCGGCTCCTGTCACTGAGGGGGAGCCAGCACTTGGTGTCATCCCTTGGCTGGAGATACCTCTGCACCCCCCTAGTAATGCCACTGCTGTCATAATGCTGAAATCATTTCACTGGTTTTAAATTTAATTTACACTGATTCAGACATATCTGTGTCATTGCATAGAAAAATAATGTTTTTTTTCATACAGAGCACATACTGTATACACACACATATTAGACATGGCTTTGTTATTACACTGTACTTTACAGTAGGATTAGACTGCCCTCCATACTTCATAACATCCTTCATAATCCTTCATCCTTCTGAATCAGTGCAATTTATATTTTCCCTCCTTCTATTCAAAATGTTTTTGTTCCATTGACACATTTTGCACCCAGTAACTGGATTTGCCCTTAACTTGAAATCAGCCCAATAAACACCAGCTCTATACTCCAAGATGGACTTACAGTCCATGGTACCAGTGTGAGCACTACAGAGCATTTAGTAATCTAGAACCTGACCTAGGCATTCCTAGTAACTATGGATATTAGTCATATTATTGCTCAACCTTCCCCTGATGGCAATAAGTGCACTAGATCTAACAATCTTATACAATCCTCTCCGTTCCCGACCTCTCTGCTCTGCACAAGATCAACGTCTCTCATCCACACTCATTACTTATTCACACTCAAAATTACAGGACTTTATCCGGGTTTCACCCACTCTGTGGAATGCCCTCCCATGCACAATAATACTTGCCTCTAGTCTCCAAACCTTTAAACGTTCCCTGAAAACTCACCTCTTCAGACAAGCCTAACAAATTCCAGACCCACCGACATAGCCTTCAGTTCTTCCCTATCTAATTACATCCTCTCTGTACAGTATACATAACAACACATATTTTGTCTTTCTTTACTCTCACACCCTCCTGACACTTGGCCAACATTGCGGGGTATCATCATACAACCCATTAAGAACCTAGCAATCTGGTGGACCATTATGCTATAGATAGCATCTATCCTTGTGTATCTATGCCTATTTCCCTATAGATTGTAAGCTTGCGAGCGGGGCCTTCCTACCTCTATGTCTGTCTGTTTTTACCCAGTTTTGTTCTATTACTGTTGTTCTAATTGTAAAGTGCAACGGAATATGCTGCGCTATATAAGAAACTGTTAATAAATAAATAACACGTAAACTTTCTAAGTGATAAAATAACTATGACATTCATTGCATATATAACCAAAACATAAGACATTCTCCTAAACCACTCATACTATTAAAATAAGAGGCTCTTTTTATAGTAAATGCAAATAGAAACATTGGGGAAATGTATTAGATCACTATGGATAGATGTATCTCCAGTTCTAATAAGGGTTTATGTAAAAAGAAGCATGTCTATGCAGATTTTACTTAACCTGCATTTTGTAGTATAGGAAATATACAACAGTTAATGAAAATAAATGCGCAGTAGTTCCTTTATGCTGTGTTTTTTTTAAAAACCTTTACACTTTGTTTAGAGTTTTTGCTTTATGCTGAATGTTTTGTCTTCTGCATATGTTCTAGGGGGGCCTTAACCTTGGCGGTGTAGTGAAACTTCTTTGCAAAGTGGTAAGATAAAATTTCATTGTAACAATGCTTTTTCTCACTGTACTCTATTACAGCCTTTATTTATTGACTTATCTACTTCATTCCCTATATTTTAAGGGTCAGTCTTTTTCACACAAGTGATAAGATCAATCAGGGATGGACTGGGGCTCGTTTTCAGCCACGGCATTTGTGCACTCTTGCTAAAGGCACATGTGCGCATGACACAGAGGCGTGCACACGTCGCAGGGAGTGTGGGAATGGCTCATGGAGGCATGCTGTGAGTCGGGGGGCATGGACTCATGGCATGCCCCCATATTTTAAAGAGACAAACATTTTGGGCAGTGAGAGGAGACAATTAGAGAGCTGGAAGCTGTGCAGTGCACGGCCTTCCCGATTCTCTCTATGAGGGACCAGACCATTGTCCCTCCTGGCATTTGCCAGAAGTGCCAGATGGGCAGTTCGGCCCTGGGATCAATGGTGTTCCATATTTGGGACTTTGTTTTCCCTAGTAAATCACCCCTGCTGGTGCAATTCACACTTTCTCCAAGGTAAACAGCAATTATTGCAGTGTTGTGATAATGCTGGTGGGTGACTCAGCCATCCAATCAGTACACCAGACAGTGTACTGAATAAAACTATTTTTTATCACTGCAAGGATGGCTGAGCTACTGAGCTATGCAGGACCTGTTAGTGTATTGAATATAGAGATTTAATTTTATATACTCCTTTAAAATCTATAAATGCACACTGTGTACAGGATGCACATGTCAGTAAAATGATGTTTTAGTTTGGCATACACACAGAATACAAGAGAAATATGTATTTACTTTAAGCATGAATATGTGTGAAACTGTGCAATCGTCCATACATAAAGGGTATATAGTGTGAGATGTGTGAAGGACACAAGAAATACAGTAGTTACTTGGAATCACTGCAGAATGTAGCATCTCAGTGGTGCTGTGTAAATGTCTTCACAGATTGGCTTGGATTTATGGCCATATGGGTCTGGGCCTTGGGAGACAATTATGTTGTAGCATAATACAGCTTTGTTTTAATACTTATGAATTGTTAAAGACAGGGGCGTTTCTACATAGAGGGAGCCCCTGTGCAGACTCTGGGTGGGCCCCCTCCTCTGCATAGTGCAGTAGTCTCCGGCATTGTGCCAGAGTCTACTACACATGCACAGGTCTCCGGAAACATGGCGCCTGCCATGTTACAGAGACCAATTTCACTACTGCACATGTGTGGCGGCCAGTTTGGCTATGATTTTTACCGTGGCTGCAGCGCCCGATACGGAACTCTGGAAATGTAGTTATTAAAATATGGGAGCAATGTGTGTGGTTTGGGCCCCTTGGACCCAGGGGCCTGTGTGCACCATACACATTGTACCCATTATAGAAACACCAATTGTTAAAGACCTTCTGTTGCTGTATAATTCAGTTTCATTTCTTCCTTTTCTTATATGATATAACTGTTTTTTACTTGCATTCAGAAAAGCAAGAGTAAAACCATTTTCTCATTACTAGTAGAATACATTTAGTAGGTAGGGTGTAATTGTACATTGAGATTTATGGACCAAAACTAAAACATATGTCCTGCAGATTTAGCACAGTTGGAGACTTTGCCATATTAATGTGCCCATACTATTCTCATTGTATTCACTCCTGGTTCTACTGTAGCTACATCTTCTCATAGCTGGCTTTCCTCATGTTGGGTTCACATTTACCTGCCTGTAGATTTCTCTCCTGTCTACTAACTAGGCTTCCTATAATATGTCATTTCTGCTAGATTCTACTTCTGGACTTTGTCTCATTTTATCTGCTCTTTCCCCTCTGTACTTATACCTTCCCTCATCTGTCATCACTATGCTTGGGCCTGGCCCCAGAGCTGGATTATGGCTTTGCCGGACCTGTACTCATGAAGAATATCCACCAGATAATGTATGTTTGAGACAACTCTGATGGAGAAAATCTTTGTTATTTCCTGATAAATGGCCTGTAGTCAATTAGTCTTATATATGATGGGGATATCGGTAACAATAACCCAAGTTAGAGAGTGCAGTTACCAAGCAATGTGTCAGTGCATTCTTCTCACCACAGCAGTATTGATCCTGATGTTGGTATAGTGATATATGTATCATCATAGTCAGCTATTATTATTACCTGGCCAACCACGTGGATGCGAACCACACGGCTTCTAAAGGGGTCTCAGATTACCTGGTCTGGGTAAGTCCCCTGTGAAAGAGGGGCCAGGGACATCTGCTTTACTATGTTATATGCAGTCTTATCATCACAGTCACACAAGGTGACATGTGTCCCACAAGATCAGCTCATCCTCTGCTGCTGTGACCATTCTCACTGGGTATATTCTGGGCAGGCAGATGGTGAAGACTGAGTGTGTGTAAATATTCATTATTTGTATATGCAGTACAGTTTATTTAAACATGTAAATGAATATATTTCACATACAGGTAACTGCCCTGAACACACCATGTGTCCAAGATCTACTACAGGTATGGATATATTAGGCAGGATGTAATGCTGCCCAAGTTAGATGACCATGCGGAATGCTGGCCGAACTCTCACTTTTTTTAAAAGAGAAATTACTTACAAGGCATGGTTTTGCCTTGTAAGTGATTGCCCTTTTAAAAAAAGTCAGATGGCATCCCCAATGGCCGACGAACTCGGGCAGCATAACATCCAGCCCATTGTGTTGACTGTATTACAGTATTTTAAAGTAAGACATAACGTTGTAATGACACAAAATAATGATTTGGAGTATGAACAGATAGGTTACTTACACTGCTGCATAATACTCAGAACTATCAATACTATTCCCATGTATTTTTTATACCAGGACCAGCTCAGAGAGTCCAGGGCTGGTTATGCTTTGGGGGGGGACCACATGTCATGTTCTTTTAAACTCTTTATTAACTTTTGCAGACAGAAACCAGCACAGATGTCACCGGTCTGCGTATGCTTCTGTCAAACTCGCACATTATAATCAGACTCGCATTACAAGGTGCTAGTTACATAGAGAAAAAGCCACATGGACTAACACTTTGCAACAGACTTGAAAGCGCAAATTCCTTGCTATTACATGGGCCAAGTTTTGGGACAAACTTGAACCATTTAATGTGTGAGAAGGAGCTTGTTTTCCAGCATATAAAACTCGCACCCTATTACATTGGGTCCATATATAATATTTGTTTATAGCATCTGAATAAATAACTGTTACATATTATAGTCCATGCCTAAATACAAATAAAATTTACTAATAAAAGCAGCTGATTATACGGTATCCTACTACTAAATATCCCATTATGGTTTGTATTGTGATTTACAACTAAAAAAAAATAAGACTTGTTTGCGTACACAAGCATTTCAGTAAAACATATCTATTCGGGCATCTAAGAAAAAGTTGTCAGCTTAGTATAACAGCACAACTAATCATATTTATTAATTTACGCTAGAGAACATAATTTGGTTTATACAGTATATACAGTCCCTGAATGTGACTACTTATACTGTATACCCACATGCAAAAGCAAGATTTAAATTTGAGGGAATGGAATTATTTAAATTATAATTAAGTAGTAGAAAGAGCAAATCCCCGGATTCTAGGACATGGGGGCATATTCATCATGCTAATTATCAGGCCCCTCTGAAAATTAACATTCTGACTCACAGTGAGCGCCAGAGCAATTCATCATTGCTCCGGCACGGAGACAGCTGATGCAAAAATCATCTGTCTCCACAAATTTTTTCACTGCTACTTTCATTGCTGTGGAAAAATTTGTCAGGACTAGCACTAATGCGCCTGCATGAGTTACAGTTCATGCAGGCTCACAAAGCCCCCGGTTTCCGGTGGCAGAAGTGGAGGGATTCAGAAAGATCTCCCTTTGCAAGCCAGGACTGCTTCCAATAGGTAAACATCAGGGTAGCAGGAGCACTCGCCATCTGTAGGTGGCAAATGCTCCCACAGTCAAGGTCTGAAAATGTTGTATTTTGTATTTTTGGTGCTTGATGAATAGGGTCATACTAGTGCCTGGATAGCTCGGGAGGGAAAGGTAAGCAAAACATATATGTGATATGTCCTGCGTTACCTTCATGATGAATGGCTCAAAAACTTAATTTTTACAGAAGTAAGTGAAAATGTTCATTTTCACCTACATTTGTAGAAATTGAGTGATGATGAATATGCCCCAGTGAGCAGTATCTTTCTCCTGCAACACAACTTTATATGTCCATGTCATTGCAGGATCACCATATACTTGCAGATTCCATGCCCTGTAAATGTAATTTAAAATCTTAACGTGTAACTTGTTAGGAAAAACAGCCTGCAGACTATGAATGCAGCCCCTATAGGTGGAGTGCTAATTATATGTGTTTTTTACTAAGGGGAGACTCACCTTCAGAAGGTTATTGCAGAATGCACAGTAGGTCTGCATTTAAATAAAGGAAATAGCATCAAGCAAGCAGCCAATTACATATATATTAGTTGCTTGTTGTATCATATTCTCTGGCACACGTTAGATATTTGTTCTGTTTATTGATTAATTGAAGTATAATTATAACATCTTTCAATTGTATACTCTGCACTTCATAACCAAAGGCCTCAGTTATTTTTCATTTTTAATCTTTTAGAACGGTATTCCAAAAGTTACTGACAATATCAAGAACGCATTATGTGGAGTAAGTAAGACTGTTTCTTTTTATCATAATAATTCACATGATAAATATATTTAAGCATTATTTAACAAGATGACTTCAGTAAAAATAAAAGTGTCTTCATTGTTTCTATATACTTAAGAGAAAGCTGCTTTAATTTTTGCTTGGGCAATGGTTATGTTACTTAGAGAATATATTGTAAATGTTCCATACTCTACATCAGGGCTGGCCAAACCGGTTTTTGAGATCTACCAACAGTTCATGTTTTCCAGGCCTCCTGGAGATCTGTAGAATTGTCAGTTAGGAATGAATGCAGCACATCTTAATTAGTAATGACTACACCTGTGCACTAGCTAGGTGGCCTGGAAAATGTGTACTGTTGGTAGATCTCGAGGACTGGTTTGGCCAGCCCTGCTCTACATCTATTATGGCCATTTATGTAGAGCAAGAGTTACACAGCGCATCTGTATAGGTGCAAATACATCCATGTTTACAGATCAGTTACAGGTCATACTTTTATTGAACCAGGTATTGTATTTCTGTGCATGAGATGTGTTTGGAAAGTTGGACTCAGTATATCACTTGCACAATTAAAATATCACCATAAATCCCTCCCTATTACCACATTTTCTTCCATACCTGTTATTCATTTAAATGTTTAAATGTTTCTACCAGAATCTCCTTTTTCACCCCATGTGTCCAGCAGTGTCATGTGGGCTAGTTGACAATCCAGTCCAATCCTTGGTGGCCTAGTGATCAATGCAGTGCCCATCCCCTAAGCCTATTGGCTTATAGTTACAGCACTCCATTTCCTCCCTTTGTCTGAGCTCCAACATTCACAATGCTTTGTGACAGGATGCTGGATGTATCAACAGAGATTGGAAGCTTTCTGGCTCCTATAGTGTGTTGTACCTGTTACCCATCCATGTAGGAGACAGAGTGGAGCTGCTGTCGGCCAATATTATAGATGCTGGTAGCACTCTGAATAGAAGAACTAAGGCAAGAGCAACAACATTACTAAATATCAGCCATCATGCCGCTCATATAGGGATCATTTTAAGAATAAGTGTTAACCCTTTTAGCACTTACTAAACAGGTTATGACCTCCATGCAATTCTGTATTTTGCTAACCTTAAGGCTCTTTGTGACTGTACCACTTATACCATCATTAGAGCTAGCAGTATGATCCCTATTGACAGCATCAGGGACCAAGAAAAGCCTTTACAGTTCAGGGAAGCCTTCCCAGGCTTTGCTGTATCACCAACGGGTGTTAGCACTGTGCATATGCAGACTGCCAGAAACTAGACAGAAGAGACCAACAAAGAGGTGGACACCGCAGAACCTCACTGGACAAATAAGTAATCTTAAACACTTCTAGCTGTTGCCCCTCAAGTCTGATATACTGTATCAGTGATGTAACTAGGCAGTTTAACGCTGTGTGCAAGAAACGGCACTGGCACCCCCTTATGTAAAATAGGGGCAGTGTGCACCATAGGGACAGTGTGCACCGTAGGCATACACAAAAAAATATGGGGTCATGGCTTCATTTGGAAGGTGTATGACCACAAAATTATACCAATTCATACTATTATTCAAATTATGCCACACAGTAGCGCCACTAGACCAGGTAGAGCCCCTTTTACACATTACGGATGCCAGTCCCCCTTTTTACACAGTATGGCAGCCAGTCCCCCTTTTTACACATTACGGCAGACAGAGTCCACCTTTTACACATTACGGCAGACAGCGTCACCTTTTTACACATTACGTCAGACAGCGTCCCTTTTTTACACATTATGGCAGACAGTTTCCCCCTTTTTACACATTATGGCAGACAGCGTTCCCTTTTTACACATTATGGCAGACAGCATCCCCCTTTTTACACATTACAGCAGACAGCGTCCCCTTTTTATACATTATGGTAGACAGAATAGAGAGACCGACAGAGAGATAGATAGATAGATAGATAGATAGATAGATAGATAGATACCATCTCTCCCAGTGGCTCAGGCTCCTCAGTAAATGCAGTCAGGCAGATCCTGGGCAGGGGAGAAGGAGGAGGGGGACGCCAGATCCGCAGCAGCACATTGTAATTGGTGGTGGTGCCACTGCAGCTGTCCCTCTCCTTTCGCATTGGCTGGCCTCTGCCACTGTGAATGCTGGAATGAGGGAAGCATATCCCAGCATTCACAGCAGCGCCAGCCTGCCAATGCCGAAGGAGAGAGACAGCTGCAGTGGCGCCACTGCCAATTACATAGTGCTCCTTCGGCTCCAGTCCCCCTCCCTCCTCCTCCCTTACCTCCGGAGCTGCTCCTCTCCTCTTCTCCTCCAGCACGTCACACACAGCACAGGTGGCTTCTAATGAGTCAATTTGAGTAATTAAAAGCCACTGACATAGAATGCTGGCCATTGCTCCCTCAGGGTGACTGCGCTGTGTACCAGGCACACCTGGCACACACGTAGTAACGGCACTGTACTGTATGCTAGGATTGTGGTGCCACAGTGCACAACCACTCTACCAGACAGCCACTGATATGGAGGAGCAGCATCTGGCATATTCAGCATTGAGGATTACCACCCCAACCTCTGCCTGCCCGTCCATTGCTCCACACGAGGTAAAGCACTCTGAGGAGTTGCTAATGCCTTTATTTTTTTTATCGTAAAAAATACATTTAGGAAAATATTTGAAAAGTAAGGTTAGGTTTTAGACTGCAATAAGATGAGATTTGACACAAGTCTCCAATCTATGTACCAAAATGTATTAGCTGATATAAGAATTAAAGTCATGTATTTTTTTTTACAGTAGTTATATTATTTAAGTAATGCAGCATAAGTTCACCTGTAAATAAGTGTTCACTTGTACAAACATCCCCTCTAACTCTTTTGTCATCTCACTCTCTTGTGAGTCCTCTATAACTAGCTTTGCCAAATCACAGAATCATATTAAGGGGGAAATTCATTTACTCACTATCATTGATTGTTTTGATGGGTGCTATCCATTTAGCCCCAATAAGCCTGTGCAAGGTGCAGCTTATCATGGTTTTCGTTTCACCTGCCTCAGAAGTGAAAACTGGGCTGTGGCTGGTGAACTCACATAGGTTTCACTGAACCTGTGTGTTTTTGTGAGAAAATGTATTTATTTTTGAGTAACCAAATCGTATTTCCCGGAAAAAAAAAATTGGCAAAACGTTTAGAATTTAGAATTTTTTGCCTCTAATTGAATTCCCCCCTAAATGTTAACATTAAAAACACTTGTATAGTATTAATAGTATAAGCATGCATATGACAGCAGTCAATCACTTCTCATTGTAACCATCAACCCAACTAATTCATCTAAAAAGAATAGCAGCAGTTTATTTCTGTATGATTGGCAGTACTACAGTATGCATTATGCTTTATATTGTTACCTGAGAATAATATTACTTGCATCTCATGGAATTATGTAACATTGATGTATTAACATCCTTTTTAAGTCTTTGATTTTTATAAAAAAATATATTTTGTTGAAACAGTTTAAGAAATCCAGCTCTAAAATTGAAATCCTAGGAACCGTCTTGGTAAGAATTTTATTACATTTATTTATCACAGATTTATACAGTATTTTCTTTAATTCTCAGACTTTACAGATTGTATGATTAGCAGCTACTCTATATTATATCAGTAAACACAGTAGGTGCAATACATTTTTATAAACTACAAAGCTTGATACGGACAAAGGATATGAGGTAAATTCAATAAAGTGCAAGGTGGCAAGTTGCCATTGTAATACTAGCAATGGCATCTTATCATGCCCACCTGACTGACCGATCTCCCACTGGACTGATGTCTTTATATGCAACCTTATGTGGCTGTATAGCATATAGCAATTTGACTCCTATGTGTTAACAAAACCAGCTGCGAAAATGATTTTTTTTTAGATAGATAGATAGATAGATAGATAGATAGATAGATAGATAGATAGATTAGTGCCTTGTGTAAAGAGGTACTTAGGAGGGCACCAGGACAGTTGTTGTTTGCTTGGGGAGTGCTGCCACAAACATGTGATTATATAACACAAACAATGCCTTTATCTTGCACCAATGACTTCAAGCTGCACCTCCAGTACATTCCCTTGTTAGCAAGGACCAAAATAGTAGATAAAGAGAGTAGTGACAGCTGGCGCTAGTGTAAGATAGGGTAACCAAAATCCCATGACAGGATGATCCTATTAGATCATAAAATAATAATTATAACAATAAGAATGGATATACCCTTTTAAAAATATTCTTCACCCAACAGTAATACAATTGGATCTTAAGGAATTATTTATTTATTTACATAAAAGTGTAAAAGATGAAAGATAAAATATCACAATACAATAGGCTGCAAGTATTCCACAATTAACAGATAAATGGGGGTTATAACCACACCTCTTACTCTCAGGGTTATGAGCTTAATAGGTGGATAACATTCTACTGTTCTGGGAACTATGTGCAGGGACACTACAAGTTTCATCCAGACGGACTTCTTCAGGGGGGAATAAAACTGGCGATAATTGGATTATAGATTTGTATAAATACTGAAGATTAAAAGAATACAGCAGGCAAATCTGGCTGCATATATAGATAAAAATATTGTTGTACATAAATGATAGGAGTGCTTGGTAAAAGCTAGAGGCATAAGGGGTCATTCCGACCCGATTGCATGCTGCATTTTTTTTGCAGCCGTGCGATCAGGTCTGAACAGTGCATGTGTGTGGGATGCTATGCGCAAGCGCAATGCTGTCCGGTGACAGGGGTCGCTGGACAGTGACAGTTTCTACGATGAAAGCGATAACAGGGGCAATCGCAAGAAGATTGAAAGGCAGAAGGCGTTCCTGGGCAGCAAATCACCATTTCCTGGGAGTGTCACAAGAAAGGCAGGCGTGTCCACCCATTCCGGAGGAGGGTTCCTGACGTCACCAGCAGCCCAAATCGTCTCAGCAGCTGAGTAAGTCCTGTGCTTTGCAGAAACAAAGCTCTCTGCACAGCTGTTCGCACTCATTCTGAGTTGATTGCTCGCTACGGATTTTCGCAGCGCATCGATCATGGCAAAATTCTAAGCAATGAATTTCATGATAATACTTGACCTTATTGTGAACAGATAAAATGTATCATAAGTGTATTTTTTAAACTTTTCTTTTACTATTTATTCTAATATATATCATACATGTAAGTTGGATATATTTAATGCTGAATAAATCCAGGAGCCAGTTTAGCTGATATGTACCACATTTTTCAAAGTGCAATATATGATGGTGATATTGCTTTTATTTTCATTTATTGAAGGGACACACATATTACTTTAAGGTCTGTTAGTGACAAAGGAAGAGGCACTTTTTGAAAGGAATAACATTTTTAAATGTATATAACTAAGAAAATATTGAAAACATGAACTTGTCAATGGGACTGAGTAACTCTGATCTAATGAGTTATTATCTAGACGTAGGACATTCTAGATGGTCTAAAACTGATACATGCCTCCTACAACAACTAGAAATTACAAATCAAAATTGATAATTAAAATGAATGGTTTACCCAATGTCACAAACACTGTGATATTAATATACAAACATTGTACACAACAGTGTTACATTACCTTTTTTGGCAATTCACATCCTGGGAACTGATGATGGATTACAAATGGAATCCATTTCTTTTTAAATGACAACAATAAAGTAACCTCTGAAGTTAGTGGGGCAAAGCTCTATGCTAACAGCACTCTATTGCGCTATTTCTCACCAAGAATTACACTACGCCCATTGGTATAATAACGTTTTAGTGAATCTGCTGTAACAATGCTTCTGCATACACCACGTTTAATCTTTATAATCTGTTAACAACATAAATGCATGCAACATGTTAAAGACTTCCATTAATGTTTTCTATTTTTAAGACCACTGCTGGCTGTGCGACTGAGTCTTTCAACACGGTAAGCTATTCTGATAAATCTTAGTTTTGATATGTAAAATTACTATGCCCCTAGAACAAGCTGTCACCAAGTTACATATGCCTTGATCCAACCACATTCCTATCTCCAGCCAGAACTGAGTCTTCTTGTGTGTGTTATGCTGAAATACAGATGTTGAGCTAATTTTTTTTGTACACATACTGTATGAACAATTAATTCCACTCATCTTTTTTATTGAATGAGTTAATTACTGTACATGAGACTCACCTCCATTAAGGATGCAGATAAAAACAAAAAAAAACAAACTCAAATGTATATTCAACAAATACAGGTTGAGTATCCCTTATCCAAAATGCTTGGGACCAGAGGTATTTTGGATATCAGATTTTCCGTATTTTGGAATAATTGCATATTATAATGAGATATTGAGTTGATGGGACCTAAATCTAAGCACAGAATGCATTTATGTTTCATATACATCTTATACACACAGCCTGAAGGTCATTTTAGCCAATATTTTTTATAACTTTGTACAGTAAACAAAGTGTGTCTACATTCACACAATTAATTTATGTTTCATATACACCATATACACACAGCCTGAAGGTCATTTAATACAATATTTTTAATAACTTTGTGTATTAAACAAAGTTTGTGAACATTGAGTCATCAAAAAACAAAGGTTGCACTCAAAAAAGTCCGTATTTTGGAATATTCCGTATTTTGGAATATTTGGATATGGGATACTCAACCTGTACTTGCAAATTAAATCCCTGAAAAACTAGCTGCTCTTCTAGGCATCTCCTGAGAGCGGAGTCTAGGTGAACACATTGCAGTGCACTGGATGGGCCATCTACATGCTCCAATGCAGAAACAGGACATTCCATGTTCCATATCAAGTGCTCTTTGGAATCGATTTCCTCCACCTGGATACTACATTTTATGTGGCCTTACAACTACAATTAATAACACTGATGGAAATATAAGGACACTTTAAAGCTAAATAGTTAATTTTTGATAGCATTAAGTGTTGTAAGTTAAAATATAAAATTATACTTAACGGAACTTCTTCAATCCCTTGATTTGGTGTATACAAATGCATGAATATAAAGTAGAGATGAGCAGGCTAGATTCTCAGAGATTCGAGACCATCCAAACTTACCCAATCTGAGTGGATCAAGGCCGGGACTCAAAATTCCCTGCCTGACTTGGTTCTGAAAACAATGCAAAATGTCATCCTGTCTGTATCAGATCTTATGGTTTTTGGACTTGGGTGTCAATTTCAAAGGCCGAACAAACTCATTAATCTGATCAATGATTGGCTGAGAGTGCAATTGTCATGGCTTTCAACCAAGGGATCCCTTCATTCTCATCTACCCTGAGGCTGCTGTTTTGCTCCAACCACACACAAGCAGGCAGGCACTGAGAGAGGACAACAATAAAAGTAGCGCTCTAGACAGAATATTAAATAGTTATAAACAAGTGCATATAATTTGGATGTAGATAATATTATGTTTAATATAAAAAAAATAAGAATAGCATAAACTAAAAAATACAAATACAACAAAAGTTAATATATCAATAATATGAGCAGACATCTCACCCATAAGGCTGTCCATATACAGATATAGCTGAAGCAATTGCTGACTGTGAATCGTTGCAGCCTGGCACACGATGCAGCATGCCGCATTGCAGTTAGATGAGCATGGCCACATCTGTATATAGAAAATTAGTTTACAGTCCTGTATGTGCCTGTACCTGTGTATACTTCCGGGGCCGAATATAGATATAGAATCCTCAGGTGAATGTGGTGTCATCTGATGGTGAGATCCAAGCAAGGATGTCCAATTCATATAATCCCCAGCAAGCTGTTACTTCCTCTAACAAATCTGAAAGCTGGTTCAGACTCTTTAGGTAACTTGCACAATCCAGTGGGTGGGTATAGGTAGGTACATCAACGCGTTTCACTACTCAGTACTTGCTGCTTTTTCAATATCTTGAAAAAGCTGCCAGTTCATGCATTGAATGCTATCACAATATTGTTTTTCGCAAATGACCCTGATGTACAATATATATCTTCTGAGACCATTTTTAAGCAGGAATAAAGTATAGAAATATTAGTTTTCATGCATTAATGAAAGACCTAAGACATATGTGGAGCATATTTAACATTTCGGAGATTCTATATGTGCTGTGCCTCCAATATGATTTACTGCACTGTATAACTGAAACAATATAATATTTTCCAGGCTGGTCTGTCTGGTCAAGCTATAGGCTTACTTAATGGTGTTGTGGAAAAAACTTTGGATCCTTTGTTGGTGAGTGCTGTGGAATACTGAATGGGTGTGCTGTATAAATATAAGTAAAGTACATAATCTTTTGGTGATACAGTATAACTCTATAAAGTTTGAATTACATAATATTTGAAATTCAAACTGTTGGAATGGTCTTAACACTTAATTTTTGAGTTACATTCTCAGAACTGTACTCAGTATTGTAATTTCTTTTAATACCACATTTTTAAAATACAGGATTCTCTAATTTTAGAGACTAATGTTATCAAAATTAAAAAATAGATCTTAAAAGTGGTCACTGACAACTACACATCCATTTTTATTCCATTTCAACATTTGTGAATATGGTGTTAGTTATTTTTTGTGTTATGTCTTATTAAATATGGAGTTCCTAAGCCTGCAGCAGTCTAATGCATTTATTATGGTTACATTTACAAATTTAAAACAATATTTGTAAGTGGGGCCAATTACAGTTACACTTACAAATCAGTTAGTGATGTACACCAGGCATAGGCAACCTGTTGTACTCCAGTTACACATCCCAGCATGCCCTAACATCAACATAGTAGCAGGGAATGCTGTGATGTGTAGTTCCACAGCAGCTGGCGCACACAGGTTGCCTACCCCTGAGTTTTATCATTGTGAATACCACATTAACAATGTAAATGTTATCTCTGGATATTAGTATTTAGTAACAAGGCAATTTAATAAACATATTATTTTATGTACTGTAGGAAGGGTTTTATTTTTTCTATTTGAAGCAATAGTCCTCTTTAGTATATATTGTAATATAATTTATGCCATAGATAATAATATCTCATAATGATTAAAAATGAACATTCATTTACATTGGGATTAATATGTTACAGATTGTGCCAGAGATTATATAATTTCAAAACACCTCATGCACAGTATATAATAAAAATACTAAGCTCCAAAACACTGAAATGCAGAAATTAAAAATAGATATCAGATGTGGTTGGATATCTGTAACACTTCTTCCAAAATGATTTCACTTTCACACTCCCATTACCAGAATATGTATAGATCCATAAACTACATAAAATGTAACTTTCATTAAGTGCTGCTGTAAATGGTAAACTACCACCCCTCCCCCCAACAAAAAGTTACCAGAAAATCATAATACTAAAACTAACCTTGGATTGTGCAAAAGGACAGAGATTTGTTTTCATAACACATATATTGGAGAAATGACAGATTACCATTTTGGAAGCATGGTGTGGATCATTTAGTTAATACGGTAAATTTATTTTGCACAGTGTATTTTTCAGCAAAACTTATAGGATCATTTTATTTCAGAATACTGTGATAGACACCGTGGGAACTCTTTTAGGAGGCATTTTAAACCCCATTCTTTGTAACAAGGTAAGAGTGAAATACTATATAAAATAGAAATGTATTTGATAGTGATGTTAAACATGTAAGAGTAGCAGTGAACAATATAAAGACAGAAATACCTGACTTTAGAAAAATAAAATGTGTTACTAATACTAATGTAAAGTGGGTTTGGTTATGTCCCAAATAGTAGTGAGAATGTTAATTAATGAAAATCATATCAGGAAAAAAAGTGACATCTGATCCCCATATGCAAGACTAGATCTGTCCTAACAACGTGTATCCTTAGTTGCCATCTGAGACCACTATTCCCATATGGTGCTGGCTGCACATGAATCTGATCATATAGGAATAATCTGATAGCTGTAACTCCATAGCTGGCTTCTGGTTATACATGTCTTATCACCTGCATGCATTAGTGCCCAATGGTCGCGTACAATATGATTTTAGGGGACTATAGCATATGTTGCCTACCTCTCAGACTTGGATTTGGTATACAGTAGATAAAGGCACTATTATACCCACTTTCTTATTGTCCTTGAATTTTAGTTACAGATTTAAAAAAAAATCCAAGAAAATATGTTTTAGACTCTCATGGATGTACACTCTCTATAAAACCTGATGAAATGGAAAAACACTTTGTGATACCATTGTATATATTTTTTTTACATTGCTTAGAATATTTTTCTGTTTATTCCATGTAAGGATGGAGGTCTTCTAGGTCTTGGAATTTCACTTGGAAATCCAGTCGGCAAATGGTAAGTGAGTCACAGATATAAATATAATGGGATGGGTGTATGAATATGTTCCTTTACTGCTGGAGTGCTGAGTTGATCAAGCTTTGGTCATATCTATATGTCTACTTTATTTATTCACTGCAATTTACCCAAAACATGTCACCAGGTCAACTTTGCATTACATTGTTGTCTTGACATTAGTGGCCCCCAATCATAAAGGTTAGCTTACAGTTATGGGGGCAGTATATGTGGTCATGCATGTACCAGCTTAGAGACAGATTTACCAAAACATTGATTGTATCATCATTCTGATATGGTGAATACGTATGATTATGTATTACATAGGATTCCCCATACAAAACTATTATCAGCAGGAACAATGCTGTCTCTGGCAGTAACTCTTTTTGTATTATTGTATAATTGAAGTCATATTGCCAAGTGATTTGCCTTTAATGCACTGAACAGGGCTCAATTTATTACGCTGACAAACCTGCAGTCCTGCACATGCACTTTACACAAGCAAGCACACCTCTAACTGCATAGCTCTTACTAGAGGCTCCCTTACCCTTGTGTAATATACTTAGGAAGCAAACAATAGAAATACACAATATCTTAAAATCAATTCTATAGAGTTCCTAATAAATAATTAAAAAATTACAAACTAACCAACAAATATTTACCCTTTTATTATGATATATTTCTGTTCCAGGTGCACAGTTTGTGCATTTTACATATATCAAGACATTTGTGTTCATCCATATATTATGTCAGTATGGTGAGCAGCATCACTGTGATGTTTTTTAACATCTATGCAAAACCAAATCATTAGTCACAGAATAGAAGACAAACCTACTCTCATCATTGTGGGGACACTCTTTTAGAAAAATAATAATACTTATATTATATTATAATTAATTATTAAAATTTCTAAAAATACTGTAGGTTAAATAAAAGGACATACATTTACATCAAAATAGACAAACGTGCTCTATAAAATGAGTCCAATGGTAGTAAGCAAAATATTTGTTCATATCAGTAGTAACAGGGCCAAAACTAGGATTTATATCACCTGGGGTAAGGCAGAATTTTGGCTCCCCCCATCCTTAATTGTAGGTGTAAATTAAAAAGACCTCATAATGATGCATGTATTGGAAAACAGTATATAATAATAATCAAAGAAATGTATATTGTATAAATAATGTATAATATACATCATATTTTTTAATTAAATAGATAAGATGAAACGAAAAAAAAAAATGACTTCATGTATGCAGTGTGAGTTCAGATTATCACCAATGCAATTAATTTCATTTATTTTAGCACATTTATAAGTGGTATTGTATAAACAAGCATTCACGTTATACACCCATATGCAGTCTCATGTGATAAGATTGCTCCAGAGAGCTTCCAGTGATTGCAGTGAGTAAACACACTTGTGCTTCTTTTTTAATATATGCATTTAAAACTGTCCGGGTGTTGGAGCACACACCATCTACTTGGTTGATGAAACAGTGTCCTAATGGAGGCCTCTGATGCTGCAGTCCAAGAAGGTGGACATCTTTGAGGAAGTGCGCCTCAATCTATTTCAAGCACTACCCACTAGGGATCCTTTACTGCCTGTAGAGCTCTTGCCAGTAGGGTGGGCTGCACTGTGTCACTTGCTGCCCTGAGAGATGAGATCCTGGCTATTACTGGGGAGCATGTCCCTCATCAAAGTAGGCATGTCTAATGTTTTTTTCCACCACAACTGGTGCCATAATTATTAAGGGAACTGCACTTGATGCAGCTGTAGATGGCCTGGGAGATATTTAGTAAAAGCCCCACGAAATCAGGATCACTATAGTCTGAGGTGAGCACATGATGACGGGGAGACAGGCCCAAAGGCAAAACTCAGACATCAGGCTTCGTAACAACCATAGCCCTCATCACCCCCTTAATCCTGCGGCTGGGGTACTTGCCCCTCTAACACTATCCCTCCCCCCACACACACTCCCAGGTTCTGCACTGGTAGTAGATAGGTGATGAGTTCATCTGTAACTTTTTGCAGAAAAATTTGTGATAATTCCCCTAATTTGTTATGGACAGCAGTCAGATTTAGTGTATTAGATCTCTGAGAGACTAGGACAGAATTTATGCAGTGTGTGTCATTTATAGAATGTGATGCTGTAGCATACTTGTCTACATTAAAAATCTCACCCCTAGGTGTAGCCCGGAGATGAGACACATCTAGCCACTGCAGGGGGAAAAGCCAGACTGCACATCCGTAGGCCGCTCCCACTAATGCTGCAGTTTGCGGGTAGGTGGTGGATCTTTTATCCCCATCCCATTCATTCTGCTGCAGGATTCTCCTGTCTATCTTCTTATCCTGCCCACTTCAATAGGAAGCAGGTGTGGAGCTGGAGATGCCGCTACTCCTCTGTAGGGGCGGGGGACTGTCTAAATATTTTTTGAGTCTCCTGCAACTTGTGGGAGAGTAGGCTAGTATGTCCTGCAGTATTGTATTTCCAATGCAAGTAATGCATATGGTGCAAAACATAACTACAGTAAGTGACAAAGTCATGCCAAAAATGCAGATATATAAATTGCTTCAAAGACATGTAATGACATTGAGGTGTCTGCATTCTCAAGACAAATCATTCATGTAAGTCATCATGAACTAAATATATATAATATAATTCTTAAACATTGTATTCAAATTGTTGTAATACATGTTACACATATGGCACAAGCTGGTAATTGCACGGTTGGTTTGTTGTTCACCTGTAGTATAATATCACACAAATCATCACAAATGATCCAGACACAAATTGCCCCATAAAAGTGAACTGACAATGAGATATACGTAATCCAAGGATCAATCAAACACATGCAGTTATCCTCAGTGTAAATCCTATAGATATCAGTCATACAGAAAAAGTACATGGATATAGGTATTGCCTGGATACACTATACATATATACTGTAAATAGAACTCTGATAGTTATCTACAGTATGCAGAGCTGTTTAGCATATGTGGGACTTGTGGTTATATATATCCATACTTACTGGCATTTCATTTCTAATCTCCTGGAGAAGCCCAGAGAGGAGATGCTGCAGGGAACTTCGGGAGCCTTCAGAAAAATTCCATGATTCGCAAGTCTGTAGGGAGAGGGTGGGGCTAAAATGACACGATTTGCGTCACTTTAGCCATGCCCCTCCCTGTAGACCAATGTCACCTATCTTTATAAGGCAGTCTTGTTTGTTTGTTTGTTTGTTTGTTTGTTAGTAAACCAAAAAAAGTTACAATTGGGCAAAACCATGTTGCACTGCAGGTGTTGAAGATGTAACATGTGCAGAGAGGTTTAGATTTGGGTGGGGTGTGTTCAAATTGAAATCTAAATTGCAGTGTAAAAATTAAGCAACCAGTATATGATATGCATAGCAACAATATAACACACCCAAATCTAAATCTCTCTGCACATATTACATCTGCCTCACCTTCATTGCAACATGGTTTTGTCCAATTGTTAACTTTTTTGCTTTGCTAACAAACCTAAGTAATCCCCTTTATGTAGGGTGACCATAATATCCCTTTAATCTGGGACACACATGATTTACACAGGTTTTGTGGCTGGCTAAAACCAAATGAAATTCAGGCTAGAGTTTAGCTAGCCACAGAACCTGTGTAAATCATAGGTGTACCAGATTAAAGGGATATTATGGCCACCCTACTTTATGTGGTAACTTACTGATGCATTCAAGGTTCTGCAACAGGCATTCCCAACCTCAGTCCTCAAGGCACATTAACAGTCCAGGTTTTAGTGATATCCATGCTTGAGCACAGATGACTCAAATAGTAACTCAGTTATTTTAATATAACTATATGTGCTGAAGCCTGGATATCACTGAAATCTGCATTGTTGGTGTCCCTAAAGGACCGAGGTTAGGAAAGCCTATTCTACAGTATGTTCTTACATGTATTTATATATTGTTACCTATTATTTTGCAGAGTCACAGGATTCCAATTGAAGCAAATCTGCTTCCAAAGGAGAAAACTGTTTCCGAATATTTGCAAACCAATATTTATGATTTCCTGGGAATATCATTCTCATTGGATCGCCCATGTTTTGGAGAAGTCTTGATTGTTGCTTTATTTCCTGAATGATTTTTTTAATCAATAAAATTTCTGTCAAATTAGTCAAATGTGTATTGTCATTAATTAAGTCAAAGATCCAAAGGAGTGAGTAAGAAAACCTTACTGTATGTTGAGAAAACTCAATTGGGTCTAGTGAGCGGCAGTAAGTAAAGTTACCTTAAATATATTTGTTATTGACCAGTTGTGATATAAAGGTGTGCTAATGTAATTGGTGCAAACAACATTTTTCTTGATTTTATTTTATCAAGAAATGACTGTAGCACTGTATACAAAGTATCCCTGAGTTACACTACCTGACAAAAAATACAATCAAGTGTCTCATAATAGTCACTGTCATCACCGTATTATTGCAAAGTGTTTACTTACTGACAAGCAGTGGCGGCTGGGCCAGGTGGCAGGGTGACATGTACCTGGGGCCACAGCAATATTTAACACTTTTAGGCCTGCATTAAACTGACCCATTAGTCCGGAGGTGGGGAACGTTTGGCCTTCCAGCTGTTGTTGAACTACACACACCTGCTACAATTTTGCTATTTGGCCATGCTAAAACTATTGGAGGGCATGCTGGTATGTGTAGTTCAATATCAGCTGGAGGGCCAAAGGTTCCCTTTCCCTGCTAGTCAGTGCCTGTTGCATAGGCCACTAAGAGGTCTATTTACTAAGCCTTGGATGGAGATAAATCCGACGAAGATAAATTCCCAGCCAATCGGCTCCTAACTGCCATGTCGCAGGCTGGGTTTGAGAAATGACAATTAGGAGCCTATTGGCTGGGGTTTTATCTCTGTGGGTTTTATCTCCATCCAAGGCTTAGTAAAAAGGAGAGAGTGAAATAGATTCCAAACAGATCCTGCAGCTGGTAACTTTATGCCAATCTGCAGCACTGCCAAACAGATCAAAGCAGAATCAGAAGTAGTGCAGTGCTGCTGTACTCAGCACAGCTTGCTTGCATAAGTGTGCCTCCACCTCCCAGCATGTGCAGGTTAGCAGGCTTTGCTTGTTCTAGCTCCTCCTGCTCCATCACTTTGTGGCCTGCAGGGCCAGACCCATGTATATGGATATGCTGGGAAGTAGAGCACCAAGTAGAAGACGACACTCATCTAAGCAGCTGACACCCAGAGGCAGAAGGGAGGACTGCAGGACCATTGCTCTATGCTGGCTCTCAGCAGATTATAGCAGCAAACATCTGAGAACACAGGCATACTACAGGCAGCCTGGTGAGTGTATAATGGAGGATGAAGAGGGGGAGAGATGAATAGGCATACCATACTAACACATTTCTATAAAGTAAAGGTTTGTGGGACACTTCTACTGTGGTTGAATAGAGCATGATGGTCCTGGGGATGGGAATGAGGTGACTAGGGTTGGCATGATGTGCCAGCCCTCCTGTATTGACAAGAAAGGTAGTAATGAAAGTCATGTGCAAGAAATCACCTGCAAAGAATGTCCCAATATGTTGCAATAAGAAATGATATTTAATTGGCCAAGATTGCTGTTATTGTTAAATATGCCCCATAGGGATCTATTAAATTGGTGCCGGTTTTTCCAACAGTTGGAAAAACCGGCACTTTTCAACAGAAATAGGTCAAATTTGCATTCGACTTATTCAATGACAGTGCTGTTTTTCAGACAGTCAGAAAAATCCATAGGGATCTATTAAATTGGTGCCGGTTTTTCCAACAGTTGGAAAAACCGGCACTTTTCAACAGAAATAGGTCAAATTTGCATTCGACTTATTCAATGACAGTGCTGTTTTTCAGACAGTCAGAAAAACCGGCACTTGTCGTAAAACATGTGGATTGGCTGTGCCCCCCCAGCAAGTGTCACCCCTAGGCATGTGCCTCCCATGCGTACTGTGTAATACACTGTAGTACTCAAAATGACAAACCAGTCCATAGCCTGAGGATTATACAGGTTTTTAATAGGTTTATGGCATTTCTTCCAAAATTGCAAAATAACAACAGTACATTTAAAAGGCTCATTCATATAATATAGTATGCAATAGTCATATGCTAAAAATATAGGTTACTGTCATAATACACTGTTCTCCTGTCATACACCATGTAGGCTTTTTTCTAAATATCTAGGAGTGCAACTAGAACTTTGTGGACCCATAGCAAAATCTTGACAGCCCCCCTGCCGTTGTCACTAAAGTGCCCCTTAGGGAAGCAGGAGAGAGAGAGAGCATGAGGGGAGTGATAGACAAGAAGGGTGTCAGGGGAAGAGAGATAGAGGAGCAAGAAGAGAGTGTTTGAAAGGAGAGAGGAGAGGACAGGGAGAGAGAGAGAGAGAGAGAGAGAGAGTGAGAGAGAGAGAGAGAGAGAGAGAGAGAGAGAGAGAAAGGGGGGTTCATGGAAAAAGAGAGAGAAAGAGACAGAGAGAAGAAAGAAAAAGAATGCCAGAAAGAGAAAAGGGATGAGAAGGAATAGAGAGATGGCATCAGTAAGATAGAGAGAGGCAGGGGAGGAGCAAGAGAGGGAGGGAATTAAGAAGGACTGAGAGAGATTAAGTGTCAGGGAGTGAGAGATAAAGAGAGTGGAGCAAGAGAGAGTAATAGGGATTGTCACGGAGAGAGAGAGTGCATCAGGGAGATAAAGTGTCAGAGATAGAGAGAGAGTGAGTCAGGGAGAGAGAGGCAGTGTAAGGGAGAGAAAGAGGGAGAGAGAGAGAGACAGTGTCAGAGATAGATTTTGTAGGGAGAGAGAGACACTGTCAGGGAGAGAGAGATATGGGGGGTAATTCTGAGTTGATCGCAGCAGGACATTTTTTAACAGTTGGACAAAACCATGTGCACTGCAAGGGAGGCATATATAACATGTGCAGAGAGAGTTAGATTTGGGTGGGTTATTTTGTTTCTGTGCAGGGTAAATACTGGCTGCTTTATTTTTACACTGCAATTTAGATTGCAGATTGAACACACCACACCCAAATCTAACTCTCTCTGCACATGTTACATCTGCCACCCATGCAGTGCACATGGTTTTGCCCAGCTGCTAAAAAAATTCCTGCTGAGATCAACTTGGAATTACCCCCATGGTGTCAGGGAGAGAGAGATACAGGGTCAGGGATAGAGATATAGAGAGAGTCAGTGTCAGGGAGAAAGAGAGAGTGTGTCAGGGAAAGAGTGTGTCAGAGAGAGAGAGACAGGGTCAGTGAGAGAGAGTGAGAGAGATAGTGACAGAATCATGGAGAGAGAGATTCTGACAGAGAGAGGGAGATAGAGACAGTGTCAGTGAGAGAGAGTGAAAGTGAGAGAGATTGTGTCAGGGGGAGAAAAACAGTGGTGGTCATTCCGAGTTGATCGCTAGCTGCCGTTGTTCACAGCGCAGTGATCAGGCTATAAATTTGCATTTCTGCGCATGCACATGCACCACAATGTGCACACGCGTCATGCGGGTATAAAGGCCTTTGCGGTTTTGCACATGTTCTAGCAAAGCTTTCAGTCGCACGGCACAATGCAAGAAGATTGACAGGAAGGGGGTGTTTCTGGGTGGCAACTGACCATTTTCAGGGAGTGTTTGGAAAAACGCAGGCGTGCCGGGGAAAATGCAGGCATGGCTGGGCGAATGCTGGGCGGGTGTGTGACGCCAAAAGCCAGCCCTCCAACGTTAGAATCAACGCACACAAAGAGTAAGTCCAGAGCTGGTCTTGTTCTGCACAAAATGTTTTTGCAGGTGCCCTGCTGCACAGGCATTTGCACTTCTGCAATGTGAAAATACACTCCCCGGTGAGCGGCGACAATGCATTTGCACGGCTGCTAAAATCTGCTAGAGAGCAATCAACTCGGAATGATCCCCAGTGTCAGGGAAAGAGAGACAGTGTAAGGGAGAGCAAAAAGAGACAGTGTCAGGAAGAGAGAGTGTGTGTCAGGGAGAGAGAGACAGTGTCAGGGAGAGAGGGGGAGAGAGACACAGTGTCAGTGACAGTAGTTTATATATACATAAAGAACTAGTATTTTATTGGCTGGTTCCTGACATCCATGTTAGCAGTATTGCCCATTGTGCATGGAGGTGATCCTCGCTCTAAACTTATGTTGTAGTGAGATCTTAATTATCATAAGGACTATGGCTAATGATGTTAAAAGGGGTCCTTGTAGCTACAGATCCATAGCAGTTGGCATGGATATGTTGGGATAGTGATTTATTTGTCAAGCACTAAGGGTGATATAAATTTGTGGAGGTAGTAGTCAAATATATAAGTATCTAGAATTATTTTTCATTATTATTTAGTATTTACTCTCAATAATTAAAGCTCAGTACTCCTGCATATATTTATAATTGAAAATGTTTCTTTACAAAACACTTTTTTTCTAAGTACTCTCACTGGTAAAATTGTCATTGTACCCACCATAGGCAATCTCTGGAGGGGGTGCAGGTCTGTTTTCCCAGAAACCACTCTCCTCTTGGCAAGTGACTCAAATTATGAGAACAATAGTAATGGGTAATGGTATATAATATGATTCCTAGAGCTGCTGCCACATCATGCAGTTTAAGGGACTGAGAAATACTGCTGCACATGCCCAGTAGTAGTAGTAGCTTCTTCTAGCAAGTTTGCTATATATGTGGATTTGAGTCCTCAGTCAGTGCACTGGACGAGAGACTAGCTACCAAATAGATGAGACAGGAGTCTTACCATGACATGGGCTAATGTGTGCTTAGAAAGTGCAGTACTTGTTCTATTTTGTTTGTGAATTTATTTATTATGGTAGGTGTAAACCTTTTCCCGACCACTTATTTATATTATTTAAAAATGTTTGATACAGCCTATACTATAGACTATATATAGTATTTAATATTAATACTGCATTCCATACAGTATCCAGTGTATAAAAATACCAATGTTTACATTAATGTCCAGGGTTGTTACTAGACTTTTCTACCTCCACCACAGACTCTTGCACTTGCTCCAATGTTCCACAGAGTGGGAAATTGTGGATTGCATTTGGAAACCCCCTCTAGAAATCCTGCATTTGACACTGCCTATGGTTAGGCCACACTATCAAATGCCCAATCCCATTTCAGCTTGGAAGTGTTACAGCATTAGGTCCTTTTTAGTTCTGGGACTGTAGGCCATTTGGGGAATACCAATTTCTGTAGGTTTGACAACTGCCAGAACCAGATACAGTTTATCTAATCTTATATGTTGCTGTAATTATCAAAGGCCTTCTCATTGGCCATCCAATTTCCGTATGAATAGACAACCCATAGTAGAAGCCATTATTAGGCAACATATATGCTACTTTTTTACTTAGTTTCCATCTGAGATATACTACCAATATTTTTTGGCAACACATTCTGATGTGTTATACTGTACTGTTGACATAATGCATGGTTTTTGAGAGACTTTCAGTCCAGAAGTGATTATTTCACGAACATGGACAGCTTTAAACCAATCACTTACTGTGATAACTAATTGCCACTACAGGAGTGAGCCCCAGCTCTGTGTATAGTGCCACCTTCATTGTTCAGTTTTATATATATATATATATATATATATATATATAACTTCGTACAACCGGCACTCACACTTCTTTCTGAATACTGCCGCGGTGCTCATTCAAAAAATGTGCAAACGTCCATCCAAAATACGGCACTCAGCGGGCTAAATCATCTGCAGTAAATCACAATGTAGGCAGCATAAGCTTTGCAACGTTTCGGCAATTTTATTTGCCTTTTTCAAGCAGCATAACCATTACCAAACAGTGTTATAGTGAGTCTTAAATACCCTTACCTCTCTCCCGCGCAACTCAGCCTCCCTCCCGTGTCCGGACACGTCATCACCGACTTCCGGGTGTAGCATTATCTATCTGATTAAATGCCCATGTGGGCTCTGTTATGTGGGGAAAACCATCCGTACATGTAGGGAACGGATGGCCTTACATAGATCAGCTATCAGAGCGACCTTGAATGGTAAGGGGTCAGATCAGCCCATTGCGAGGCACTTCAGGGAAGCCAGACACAATATGGCCAATTTGCGCCACATGATCATTGATCACATCCCTAATGATGGGAGACAAGGGGATCGACATAAAAAAACTTTTACAGTGCGAAGCTAAATGGATTCATTTACTTGATACTGTTAAACCGAGGGGTTTGAATGACCAATTGAATCTCAGTGTTTTCATATGAATTAGTAATTAACTAAATGTTAACCATGCCTTTATGATAATTTACCGTACAATGATTATTTTCTCTATCTTTGGATTTATTCATTATATATGTACATGAGCTGTGTCTTATCTGTTTTTAATATTTATGTCATGTTTTTAAATGTATTGTTTTTTCACGATTTAAGGTATTTCCCCTCTCCCGATGCCTGGGTCCCCCATATCCTCAGCATACGGAACGCCAGGTGACTTATCTGGAGAGGCGCCCCCGAGCCGCACTGACTTTGATTGAAACCTGGCAACAAGTGCGACTTTCAATAGACGCGGGTTTCCATGGCAACGTACGGAGTATCGTGTGCGGAAGGAGAAGTGTGCTACACCCGGAAGTCGGTGATGACGTGTGCGGACACGGGAGGGAGGCTGAGTTGCGCGGGAGAGAGGTAAGGGTATTTAAGACTCACTATAACACTGTTTGGTAATGGTTATGCTGCTTGAAAAAGGCAAATAAAATTGCCGAAACGTTGCAAAGCTTATGCTGCCTACATTGTGATTTACTGCAGATGATTTAGCCCGCTGAGTGCCGTATTTTGGATGGACGTTTGCACATTTTTTGAATGAGCACCGCGGCAGTATTCAGAAAGAAGTGTGAGTGCCGGTTGTACGAAGTTATTTGGGGTTTGTTCAGGTATATCTGATAGATAACCCATAAAACCTGCAGCACCCACAACCTGTTATATACCCTTCATAAATACCATGTGGAGGAAAAAGTGAACAGCATTTTCAGATTCTGCTCATCTGGTTGCTGGTACATGTGAACCGTGTCAGCTACTGATAAACCACCGAATATGGATCAAGCCAGTGGTTTTACATGGACTGATGTTCCCATGGGGGAAATTTTATCCTTCTCCGAAAATGAAACCGAATCAGCGTTATTCAAGGAAAGGTTTGCTGATACAGAAGGAACTACCTCTAACGATGATGCATTTAATTTACTATTGAAATATAAGATGAAGGAAACTGATTTCCTAATGCATGGGATCACTCTGTCCGAATACATCAGAGAAAAGAAAATCCCTAGAGGCTTCAGGGTACGCAATACCCCTACTATAGGGCGTTATAACAAAGAATTTGTACGCCGCTGGATTGCCATACTCAACAAATGTTCCCTAGATCTAATGACATTGGTGGTGGAAGAGTCGGCAAGGGAACTGCAAGTGTTGAGGAACAAAATAGAAACAACGGAGAAAGATTTCAAGGAACAGCTGACGCAGGATCATGCCTGCAACTGGATGGAGAAACTCAGCTCACAAGTCACGACATATAAAAAAGATCTCATAGCGTTCAAGAAGAAGAAATTTGAAAGAGTTAATCTAGATTATGAAGAGATGAATGTGTATCGGTGGCTATCAGGTAGTCAAGAAGGCAATTACTCTGGACGGAGATGGCAAACCAATAGAAGAAACCGTGCTAGTAAAGAATACATGCGATACAGCGATATCCCCTCCTCGTCAGGAGAGGATTCCACAGATCTGGACGGTCCATCTACCTCCAAAGGAAAAACCCCTTTAGGGGTGAAAACCCGTGCAGGGCACGGGGGAAGAGGAAACACACGAGAAGGGGCGGTCAATGCAGGAGGAAGAGGGAGAAAGAACATAAAAGCAAAGAAATAGAGGTTGTATTTAATTTATCTAACCATATTCTATCCGAAGCTGAAAAATCTGTACTAAATAAAGGATTAGGATTTGTCCCGACGACCCCATTCGATTCTTTTGAATGGAAGGTAGAACAGTACAGATTAGGGAGACAATTGAGACTTCGTGAATTTTTTGGGGAACAACCTGATAAAGAACTTCCTAATAAGACTTCAGCATTTAAAAGAAAGTCAAAATTTGACCCGGTGTCCAATAACTTAGCTATTCAAGCGTTTATTAAGACTCTCGATATTCAGGTCTTAAATGACCAGAAAGCCCCTAAACCCCATAAGAACAATCTCACTAAAGCTGAATGGTTAGCCCTTAAGGACTTAAGTAACAACAATGACATTGTGATTAGACCAGCAGATAAGGGGGGGGGGGGGGGGGGTTGTAATTATGAATGTCGAAATGTACTGTGCTGAAATCTATAGACAGTTAGCTAATGTTGAAGTCTATACTCTCCTGTCTTCCGATCCTACTGATCTATATAAAGCAGAGATTGATTTGATATTGGATAAAGCTGTAAAAGATTATGTCATTGATTCTGATGTTGGAAGCTACTTGAAGGTTGATGCCCCTAGGGTACCTTTGTTGTACACTTTACCCAAGATCCACAAAAGTATGTGCGACCCGCCTGGACGGCCAATAGTTTCAGCCAGGGATTCATTGTATAACAACATATCCAAATTTTTGGATCATTTTTTACAGCCATGCGTACAGGCGGGGAGCACATACTTAAAGGATACAACTGATTTACTATTAAAATTGAATGATTTGGGTGAATTACCCCGCAACACATGGATGTGTACATTAGATATTAACAGCCTTTACACCAACATCCCTCATGAAGGGGGGTTGGAAGCTGTGGGTATCTTATTGACTGACAATCCATTGTATGAAGGTCCTGATATTAATTTATTTTTGGTGCTGTTAGATCTAGTCCTTAGACGAAATTATTTTTACTTCAATGGTAAATATTACAACCAGTGCTCCGGCTGTGCCATGGGATCTCCCGTGGCACCGGTGTATGCTAATACATATATGTCAGTCCTTGAGAAACAATTATTCTTCACTCGTGAAGCACGTGACTATATAGTGTTTTACAAGCGCTATATAGATGACGTCATACTATTTTGGAATGGTTCTTACCAACAGCTGATTGACTTGATTGGACAAATTAATGGGCGGAATTGCCCTATCAAGTTCACATACACATTGAGTCGGGAGGAAATCACATACCTTGATGTAAGAATTCAATTAGATGCAGATAACAGAATTCATACTAGCATTTATTCTAAAGAAACGGATAGAAACACACTATTAAGGGCTGATAGTTTTCACCCTCAAGCAACAATTCATAGCCTCCCCTACTCTCAGTTTTTGAGAGCAAAGAGGATCACTAGCGATACGAGTACGTTAGAGAATAACCTGAACATCATGACTGATAAATTTAGAGCACGAGGCTACAATGACCATAATCTTAATTCTGCTAGAACCAAAGTTGCTTTGAAATCAAGGGATAGCACGTTCACAAAAAGAATTAGTGATGGGTCCAAAGATTCTCTGAATTGGGTCCATAGGTATACGGTAGCACACAATAAGATCAGAGAAAGTAGTGCAACTCTATGGCCCGTGATACAGAATGATATAAAAACCCTCAAACATACTAACATCCGACATTGCTATCAGAGAGGTAAAAATATCCGGGACTGGACGGTGCACACGGATAATACCAAACAAATGACATTGAAAGAAGGTATAACTACACGGGTGAATGGTTGTCATAAATGTACAGGTTGTACTACCTGCAGCCATATGATAGTGGGTAAATATTTCTCTCACCCACATACAGGTCGTAGATATGAGATCCGACATCCGTTAACCTGCACCAGTTCCTATATTATCTATCTGATTAAATGCCCATGTGGGCTCTGTTATGTGGGGAAAACCATCCGTACATGTAGGGAACGGATGGCCTTGCATAGATCAGCTATCAGAGCGACCTTGAATGGTAAGGGGTCAGATCAGCCCATTGCGAGGCACTTCAGGGAAGCCAGACACAATATGGCCAATTTGCGCCACATGATCATTGATCACATCCCTAATGATGGGAGACAAGGGGATCGACATAAAAAACTTTTACAGTGCGAAGCTAAATGGATTCATTTACTTGATACTGTTAAACCGAGGGGTTTGAATGACCAATTGAATCTCAGTGTTTTCATATGAATTAGTAATTAACTAAATGTTAACCATGCCTTTATGATAATTTACCGTACAATGATTATTTTCTCTATCTTTGGATTTATTCATTATATATGTACATGAGCTGTGTCTTATCTGTTTTTAATATTTATGTCATGTTTTTAAATGTATTGTTTTTTCACGATTTAAGGTATTTCCCCTCTCCCGATGCCTGGGTCCCCCATATCCTCAGCATACGGAACGCCAGGTGACTTATCTGGAGAGGCGCCCCCGAGCCGCACTGACTTTGATTGAAACCTGGCAACAAGCGCGACTTTCAATAGACGCGGGTTTCCATGGCAACTACGGAGTATCGTGTGCGGAAGGAGAAGTGTGCTACACCCGGAAGTCGGTGATGACGTGTCCGGACACGGGAGGGAGGCTGAGTTGCGCGGGAGAGAGGTAAGGGTATTTAAGACTCACTATAACACTGTTTGGTAATGGTTATGCTGCTTGAAAAAGGCAAATAAAATTGCCGAAACGTTGCAAAGCTTATGCTGCCTACATTGTGATTTACTGCAGATGATTTAGCCCGCTGAGTGCCGTATTTTGGATGGACGTTTATATATATATATATATATATATATATATATGGAAAGAGAGCGGAAGAGGACAAGCGCCTGATGGTGCAGTAATTTTCACACTTGGTTTAGTGACGCAAAAACACTCATAAAGGTAATCTGCGTACCAGATGAGGGATTTTGTATCATGCACATCAAACACTATTGCTCTGGTCTTCAGTCTGTTGCTCACAACAAAGGAGGGCTATAAACAAAAAACATAAAAAACACCTCTCATGGTTCAGTATTGTTGTATCGATTTGAAGGATATTCAGCACCTCTGTGGGTATTATGCGTACCAAAAGGTTGGAATAGATCACAAGGAGTCTTAATCCTCCAATTTGTAATTGACACAGCAGCGGAATCTAAACCCTGTGATCCAGGCTCTCTCTTTGGGCAGTGCAGCAGGGGTGCGAGCACACCTCGGGAGGAGATGAGAAGGCAGCGGCAGCACCCTCCACATATGGTACTCTCCGCGATGTAACGGTCGGGTTGGCCCTGTGATTTGGTAGTATTCATGCACTGCACTAACTCTATTATTGGTTGCACTTGTTTGGTGCCCACTGGGTCTTCCTCCGATTTATACACCTATTTAGGCTTACCACACTATCCCTTTTAACTGGGACACTCATGACTTGCACAGGTAGTGTAACAGGAGTCTTGCTAGTATGTGCTCTGCTACTAAAATTCCACCAACGACCGACTCCAGGCTTGTGCAGAAACAACAAATACCTTTTATTCAGGTAGCTAAAAAACAAAGATATACATAAAACAAAGATCACTGTCTTTAGAATAATCTACCAGGGAGGTTAGGCCCTGCCTCACTCCCTCTTACTTAATAAGGAACCCTTCAGGTCCCGGCATCCTGACACTAGTGGCCCAGCCCCCTGGATCAACTGTCCCTAGCAGGCCTATCACCTGGACACTAACTGCCTTCAGGAGCCCTGACTCATTGGGGAGAGTCTGCTTTAAACTCAGCACCCAGGTGCTGGCTGATGAAGCAGCTTCTTGGGCTAAGAAGCCTAAAAGACCTGGTCTGGGCCAAAAGGATGGGAACCTGGTCCATCCACACTTCCCTCCTACCCGCAGGACCACGTGTAGCTTACAGGTGGCAAATTACCTCTCCTGCCATAGTATATATACTGTATAACTGAACAATGAAAGCGGCACTAGAAGGCTTCAAACATACGGGATTGTAGTGATTTAAGACATCTACTTTTCAGGGTCACATCCCCATTGTAGACAATAAACAACAAACAAAGTAGCAGCGCTGTGAGATTAAATATATAAATCAATAAATATATTCATTAATCATGGTGGAGATAAAGACACGTGGAGCTGAATGAACTAAGGGTGAAAAAGGCAATAATTTAATAAAAATGATACATACAATGTAGCAATAAAAATAATAATTAATGAAAATAATAATTAATGAGAATGTTGATAAAATTACAGCAGACAGAAGACAGAATCACCATGGAGCTGCCTTGATTGTGCTATCCGTTTTCTTAATTAGTGTGGACTAAAATGACGGTATTTGGAGTTGGGTGACAACTGGACTTTTTAGCACAGTCCTGATGGCAACAGTGCCACATGAATTACCGCTGGAGGAGGGGGTTCTCTGGAGAGCGTCCCTTTAAACGGGTAGAACCAAAGCAATTTTGTATCCTCACCAGTATGCGGAGTCCTCAGTGCTGAGTAGCAGGGCTGTGTTACCAGTTGACAAGTTGTTCACCTGTTCCTCTGTACGTAAATCGTCGAAGTCCACTAAAGATCCGGATATCGTAAGTGCAGCTCTCAATTGATGAAGGTGATCCTGATTCAAAACACCTGACGCGTTTTCGCTGCAGGTACTGCAGCGAAACGCGTCAGGTGTTTTGAATCAGGATCACCTTCATCAATTGAGAGCTGCACTTACGATATCCGGATCTTTAGTGGACTTCGACGATTTACGTACAGAGGAACAGGTGAACAACTTGTCAACTGGTAACACAGCCCTGCTACTCAGCACTGAGGACTCCGCATACTGGTGAGGATACAAAATTGCTTTGGTTCTACCCGTTTAAAGGGACGCTCTCCAGAGAACCCCCTCCTCCAGCGGTAATTCATGTGGCACTGTTGCCATCAGGACTGTGCTAAAAAGTCCAGTTGTCACCCAACTCCAAATACCGTCATTTTAGTCCACACTAATTAAGAAAACGGATAGCACAATCAAGGCAGCTCCATGGTGATTCTGTCTTCTGTCTGCTGTAATTTTATCAACATTCTCATTAATTATTATTTTCATTAATTATTATTTTTATTGCTACATTGTATGTATCATTTTTATTAAATTGTTGCCTTTTTCACCCTTAGTTCATTCAGCTCCACGTGTCTTTATCTCCACCATGATTAATGAATATATTTATTGATTTATATATTTAATCTCACAGCGCTGCTACTTTGTTTGTTGTTTATTGTCTATAGTGCTTACAGGACTGACTAGACCTGTTATTTAGCAGCTGCTATAATTAGAACACCAGCCCAACTTGCGCCCGATTTTTTAACCTTGGTTAAAAATTCTTTTGCTTCTTCACATCCCCATTGTCAGGATGATACAAGTGTAATAAAATCAGAGAATAAATACCTTAATGCCAGAGGTACTCCCCGCCGCCTCACGCTGCGCTGTCTGGCTTTCAGTTACATCTCCACCGGTCCTCCTGGAAGTGACAGAACTCTGGTCCATCCAGCATGTGCATTTAATCTATCTTCTAAACTGCTTACAACAGTGGAAAGTAAGGTGTTAAGTAGGGGACAGTCATTCATTCCCACCAGTGACCTTGACCTACTACAGTGGAAAATAGACACCTTTAAACTTACATGGAAATTGAAATAACATTTTAATAAGCAAGAATCGATGAGAGAATGTGGGGAGGCACCACCTTTACCAGCACAGGTTAGAAAACTAACCAAACCTACCTTTGAACCTATTTCAACCAACCCATCCATTAAGACTTTTCAAAGGATGGTGTAAATAGCTGCAGATGAACCCTGCCCCAGATATTATTCGGACCTGCCTAGTGCAGAAAGGGCAGCATTGAAAAATCTAGGAACAAGGGAGACATAATTATTAGAAGTGCAGATAAGGATGGGGCGATAGTTACTATGGATACTGACAAATATAAAGCTGAATGTGTATGATTATTGTCTGCTGAAAATACTTATGTCTGTCTCACAACAGGTCCAACAACTCAATTTAAGTTGGAGTTAAATGTACTACTGGGATATGCAGTGGCTGATAATATTATCCTGCATACTGTCAGTAAAGCTCTGTTGAAAGAATATCCGATAGTTCCAGGTTTCTATGTGATTCCCAAACTTCATAAGGAACCGCTTAACCCCCCAGACTGACCAATTTTTTTCCGCCAGGGGATTGTTATGCAAGGCCTTATCAGTATAAAGTGATGTGTTTTTACAACAATGTATATAGAACACCTATACACATTTAAAAGATTCATTTATGCTTTTGAAAAAACTTGATATGCTAATCAAACTTCCATCTGATATTACACTAGCTTCAATAAATGTTACGCGTCTATGTACATGAATAAGCCATGGGGCAGGTGTGGCAGCGATTAGACATCTCATCACCAATAACCCCCTATACACGGGTCCAGATATAGATTATTTTTATATATTGATTTATATGCACAACACTTCAAGCACTTTATTAAGTAATTGGTTGCAGACAAAACATTTTTCACTATATTGTTATATTTGTATGACTAATTGATATTATGAACAGTTGACATAATGTATTATGTTGGTGTAGTTATTTATGTGGGTTACTATGGTTACATTATCCTAGCATGCTGGACAGACTGGAGTTCTGTCACTTGCAGGAGGACTGGAGGAGATGTGACCAGAAGCCAGGCAGGGAGTACCTCTGACATTAAGGTTAAGGTTCATTGATTTTTTTAAATTTGCATCATCCTGACAATGAGGCTGCGACCCCCAAAAAGTATATGTCTTAAATCAAAGCACTGCATTATACGGCATTATAAGTCCAGGGGTACTGCCGTATAAGTCGTAGAGTGGAGAAGATGATGATGTTCATCAAAATGAATTATAAATTCCTCCAGGAAGACATTTTTTTTTCTTTATATCATGTTCTGTTTGGGGCCTAGATTTTAAAAGTGCCACCCTGTCTGACACTGCAGTGCCACTCCTAGATGGGCCAGGTGTTTGTGCCGCCCACTTGTGTCTCTTAGCTTGGTCATCCAGCGACCTCGGTGCACCTCTTTTTTTTTCCATCATGAGATTTTTGGGGCCTAGTTTTTAAAAGTGCCATCCTGTCTGACACTGCAGTGCCACTCCTAGATGGCCCAGGTGTTTGTGCCGCACACTTGTGTCACTTAGTAAAGTCATCAAGCTACCTCGTGCAACCTTTTGGCCTAAAACCAGTATTGTGAGGTGTGAGGTGTTCAAAATAGACTGGAAATGAGTGGAAATGAATGTTATTGAGGTTAATAATACCGTAGGATCAAAATTACCCCCAAATTCTTTGATTTTAGCTGTTTTTTTGTTTTTGTTTTCAAAAATCATCCATGTCTAAAACCAAAACCCAAAAGGGTGGTTTTGGCAAAATCTATCCAGATCCAAAACACAAGTGGGGAGCAAGATCCAAAACAAAAAACACAAAACACGAATAATGCCCACCACACATCTCTAGTTTTAAGTAGAGATGAGCGCCTGAAATTTTTCGGGTTTTGTGTTTTGGTTTTGGGTTCGGTTCCGCGGCCGTGTTTTGGGTTCGAACGCGTTTTGGCAAAACCTCACCGAATTATTTTTGTCGGATTCGGGTGTGTTTTGGATTCGGGTGTTTTTTTCAAAAAACCCTAAAAAACAGCTTAAATCATAGAATTTGGGGGTAATTTTGATCCCAAAGTATTATTAACCTCAAAAAACATAATTTACACTCATTTTCAGCCTATTCTGAACACATCACACCTCACAATATTATTTTTAGTCCTAAAATTTGCACCGAGGTCGCTGTGTGAGTAAGATAAGCGACCCTAGTGGCCGACACAAACACCGGGCACATCTAGGAGTGGCACTGCAGTGTCACGCAGGATGTCCCTTCCAAAAAACCCTCCCCAAACAGCACATGACGCAAAGAAAAAAAGAGGCGCAATGAGGTAGCTGTGTGAGTAAGATTAGCGACCCTAGTGGCCGACACAAACACCGGGCCCATCTAGGAGTGGCACTGCAGTGTCACGCAGGATGGCCCTTCCAAAAAACCCTCCCCAAACAGCACATGACGCAAAGAAAAAAAGAGGCGCAATGAGGTAGCTGACTGTGTGAGTAAGATTAGCGACCCTAGTGGCCGACACAAACACCGGGCCCATCTAGGAGTGGCACTGCAGTGTCACGCAGGATGGCCCTTCCAAAAAACCCTCCCCAAACAGCACATGACGCAAAGAAAAAAAGAGGTGCAATGAGGCGCAATAAAAAAACCACGGTTAGGTGGTATATATTATAATAATAATACAATTATGGATGGACGGACTGCCTGCCGAGTTCCGACACAGAGGTAGCCACAGCCGTGAACTACCGCACTGTACACTGGTTGATAAAGAGATAGTAGTATACTCGTAACAACTAGTATGACACTATGACGACGGTATAAAGAATGAAAAAAAAACCACGGTTAGGTGGTATATATTATAATAATAATACAATTATGGATGGACGGACTGCCTGCCGACTGCCGACACAGAGGTAGCCACAGCCGTGAACTACCGCACTGTACACTGGTTGATAAAGAGATAGTAGTATACTCGTAACAACTAGTATGACACTATGACGACGGTATAAAGAATGGAAAAAAAACCACGGTTAGGTGGTATATATTATAATAATAATACAATTATGGATGGACGGACTGCCTGCCGACTGCCGACACAGAGGTAGCCACAGCCGTGAACTACCGCACTGTACACTGGTTGATAAAGAGATAGTAGTATACTCGTAACAACTAGTATGACACTATGACGACGGTATAAAGAATGAAAAAAAAACCACGGTTAGGTGGTATATATTATAATAATAATACAATTATGGATGGACGGACTGCCTGCCGAGTGCCGACACAGAGGTAGCCACAGCCGTGAACTACCGCACTGTACACTGGTTGATAAAGAGATAGTAGTATCCTCGTAACAACTAGTATGACACTATGACGACGGTATAAAGAATGGAAAAAAAACCACGGTTAGGTGGTATATATTATAATAATAATACAATTATGGATGGACGGACTGCCTGCCGACTGCCGACACAGAGGTAGCCACAGCCGTGAACTACCGCACTGTACACTGGTTGATAAAGAGATAGTAGTATACTCGTAACAACTAGTATGACACTATGACGGTATAAAGAAAGAAAAAAAATACCACGGTTAGGTGGTATATATTGTAATACAATTATGGATGGACGGACTGCCTGCCGAGTTCCGACTGCCGACACAGAGGTAGCCACAGCCGTGAACTACCGCACTGTACTGTGTCTGCTGCTAATATAGACTGGTTGATAAAGAGATAGTATACAATACATACAACAATATACTACTATACTGGTGGTCAGGCACTGGTCACCACTAGTCACACTGGCAGTGGCACTCCTGCAGCAAAAGTGTGCACTGTTTAATTTTAAATTAATATAATATTATGTACTCCTGGGGGCTCCTGCTATAACAACCTGCAGTGCTCCCCAGTCTCCCCCACAATTATTATAAGCTTTGCCTTTTATACATTGATGTGCAGCACACTGGGCTGAGCTGAGTGCACACAGACTGAGTCACACTGTGTGACTGGCTGCTGCTGTGTATCGTTTTTTTTCAGGCAGAGAACGGATATAGCAGAGAACGGATATATATTAAAATAAATAAAAGTTAACTAACAACAACTGCACTGGTCACTGTGGTAAACTCTGTCTGACTCTGCACAATCTCTCTCTCTCTTCTAATCTAATTTCTAATGGAGAGGACGCCAGCCACGTCCTCTCCCTATCAATCTCAATGCACGTGTGAAAATGGCGGCGACGCGCGGCTCCTTATATAGAATCCGAGTCTCGCGAGAATCCGACAGCGTCATGATGACGTTCGGGCGCGCTCGGGTTAACCGAGCAAGGCGGGAGGATCCGAGTCTGCTCGGACCCGTGAAAAAAACATGAAGTTCGTGCGGGTTCGGTTTCAGAGAAACCGAACCCGCTCATCTCTAGTTTTAAGTCTTCGAGTTCCACATTCATTGTTCAGTTATGCATCGGGGTATTCACTCCACTAAGGAAGGCACCGCAAGCAAGCATTCCAGCAGCAAGGGGACTGCAGGAGTGCCGGCTCAAAGGTAAAGAAAAATAAATAAATAAAATAATAATAATGATTTATATATATATATATATATATATAGAGTTTGCAAAGGTGCGGCACTCGTACCAAATAAACAGACTTCAAAAGCAAAGTAGCTATTGCATCAACGTTTCAATATTTATATATTGTCTTCAGGATACAAAATAACAATACAACATACCTTTTATGCATGTCCACCACAAGTGAAATGCTGGCGTCAGGGCCGGGACTGCACACCCACCCCGCCGTCGCACTGAATGGTGACGTCATCCCAAACGGGCCGTACACCAGTGATTAAAAACTTAACCATTCACCGTACAAAAAGAACATTTCCAAACATTTCCAAAAGGGAAATCAGATTTTCCATGGGGCCCTGCCATAAAATGAGCAAGTCATCAATATAGCGCCGGTAATAAAAAACCTGCATAGATACCTCAGGATCTATGGAAAACATCTGGCCCTCCAACTGGTACATAAATGCATTCGCGTACGACGGGGCCACCGCCGACCCCATCGCACATCCTGCGAGTTGCAACCAGAATTTGCCATTAAAGACAAAATAATTTCTATTGAGTATTTTATCCAAAAGGGACAGGAAAAACCCAACCTCTGGCCCTTTGTAAGTGGGGTTGTTATCAATCAATGACCTCACTGCCTCCATACCTGCACTATGTGGAATGCACGTATAGAGGCTAGTGACGTCAGCGCTGCATAAAGTCAACTCCTCAGGTAAAGGACCCAGATCCTGCAACTGGAGGAGTAAAGCCGTGGTATCTTTAAGATAAGACGGTATAAGTTGTACACAGATACAACGGCTTTACTCCTCCAGTCCCTTTTGGATAAAATACTCAATAGAAATTATTTTGTCTTTAATGGCAAATTCTGGTTGCAACTCGCAGGATGTGCGATGGGGTCGGCGGTGGCCCCGTCGTACGCGAATGCATTTATGTACCAGTTGGAGGGCCAGATGTTTTCCATAGATCCTGAGGTATCTATGCAGGTTTTTTATTACCGGCGCTATATTGATGACTTGCTCATTTTATGGCAGGGCCCCATGGAAAATCTGATTTCCCTTTTGGATAATCATAACATGTCTAGTCATCCAGTACAGTTCACTTATGTAATGCATAAAGATGCCATCAATTATTTGGATGTGACCATTACCAACAAGGATGGTAGGCTTAATACTTCGTTGTATGTAAAATCAACGGATAGGAACACTGTATTGAAGTTTCAGAGTTTCCATCCACCTCCCCTGCTGAGGGGACTACCGTACTCCCAATTCTTGCGTGTACGGAGAATCACATCTGACCCTGAGGAGACAGGCAGGGCATTGGATACCATGAAGCATAGATTTGTGGAAAGGGGATACCCTATGGGGGATCTTGAGGTTTCTAAAAAACGTGTCTTAGATATGACCAGACAGCAGGTTTTGCAGCCTGACCATGCCCGCAAACAACGCAATAGAGAAGTGTTCCCTTGGGTAAATAAATATACTACCAAGAGCGGACAAATAGTAAAAAAAGCTAAACAAATGTGGCCTATAATACAAACTGACGGGGCCATGTCCTCCATGGAGAATACGGCGTTATTGCCGAGTCACACCAGAGGGAGGAACATAGGTGACCGCATAGTCAAACTAGACATTACTGAGTTGGCCATTAATAGAGAATCTCATTTCCTACGAGCTAAAGCTGGTTGTTACCGTTGCTTGGGATGTGCCACTTGTAATACATTAATAGTAGGCACTTCCTTCAATCATCCTTCTACGGGTCGTAAAATTCCAATTAAATATCGTCTGACATGCACCACGACTCATGTGGTGTATCTCCTCACGTGCCCATGTGGTCTTGCATATGTCGGCAAGACCATTAGGCAGTTCCGTGAGAGAATGGCTCTCCATAGAAGTGCCATAAAAAAGGCCTTTGAAAAGAAGGACAGTGAGCAACCCTTTGCTCGCCATTGTGTGCTCCTGGGCCATAGGGTAGCTAGTATTAGAGCCATCCTGATAGACCATGTTCCCCGTATGATAAGGGGTGGGAATAGAGATAGAATATTATTACAAAAAGAATCCAGGTGGATTTATAAATTGGGCACACTGTCACCCGGTGGTCTCAATGAGAATCTGGGACTGCAGTGTTTCCTCTAAAAAAAACCACTATTCTATCCTATATCAGGTATTATAGTTATGTCCAGCTATATCTGCATTGAATGTAATAAGTTAGTCCTATCCTGCATTGACTCAGTCTAGCATCACCATAGTTCCTCAGGATTTATTTGTACACCTTTGTTTTTAACAGTTTGTATGTACTACATGCATGTCATTTTTACCAATTGTTATTTGTCTCCATTGCCTCCCCGTAGGTGACCGAGCGGAGTGTCGTTCTGTTGCCATGGGTACTCGCCTGCGACGCGGCGCGCCGTGACGTCACTGGAAGGCGACGCGGAAGTGCGGCCGGACGGCTTGGCGGGCGGTGGCGCCGTGGAGCAGGTGAGTACGATCAGCATTAGTGTTAGTCTTGTCTTTCTTATATAAGCTCTGTTTTGTGTTGCTTGTGGTTTGTCTGGCCCTGAGGACGGGGTTTATTCCCCGAAACATGTTGGCCCAATAAAGTAAAATTTTCATCAAGTTGTGAAGTCTGGACTGAGTGCCGCCCTTACTACTGCTGTTTATACCTGGGACTTTATGTCACTGGCTGGGAGGGCACCGCAGCTGCTGTTTATACCTGGAGTGGAGTGCCGGATTGTTTCTGTTTGTTTTATATATATATATATATATATATATATATATATATGGGTTTGGTTCATCAAATCGACAGTATCTAGGTCGACAATGTTTAGGTCGACCACTATAGGTCGACAGTCACTAGGTCAACATGGATGGAAGGTCAACAGGGTTTCTAGGTCGACATGTGCTAGGTCGACAGGTCTAAAGGTCGACATGAGGATTTTTTTTTCTTGGTGTCGTTTTCTTCGTAGAGTGACCGGGATCCCAAATTAGTGCACCGCGTCCCCTCGCATAGCTCGCTTCGCTCGCTTTGCTCAGCACAGATTACCGTTCCAATCGTACTCCACGTGGATCGTTAAGTATGAAAAAAATTATTTTTTTTTTTTTTTTTTAAAACTCATGTCGACCTTTAGACCTGTTGACCTAGCACAGGTCGACCTAGAAACCCTGTCGACCTTCCATCCATGTCGACCTAGTGACTGTCGACCTATAGTGGTCGACCTAAACATTGTCGACCTAGATACTGTCGATCTTCAGACCGGATCCCATATATATATATATAAATTATTTTTCCCATGGATGACCGGCCATCCAATTAAAGCAATCAGGGAACCTGGGTACCTTCCCTTTCACATGGAAATACCAGTGATACAGTAAGAAAATGGGCGTCACTCCACGTATTTTAATAAGTAACCGGAAATGTGTGGGGGCAGCTGTGACCATGTGTCTTTCACTTGCACAGGGTGGTATAAAGGTAAACTTTGTTTTATATCATATTATCCTGACGAAAGGTGTTTATAAAAGGCATTTGAAACGTTGATATTGATAATAAAGTAATGTATATACATATACATACACATATTGACAGGTGCAGCACTCCTGGCATCTTAAATAACTTACAGCTAGATGCGTCATCGCTTGGAAAGTGATAAAATGGAGAGTGAAAATGCACCAGCCAATCAGGTCCTAACTGCCATGTTACAGGCTGTGTTTGAAAAATGGCACTTAGGAGCTGATTGGCTGGTGCTTTTTCACTCACCATTTTATCACTTTCCAAGCGATGACGCATCTAGCTCTTAGACTGATACAAGCATGCTAAGTTATTTAAGACACATGGGGGTAAATTTACTAATATGGGAGTTCTGTTTAAGATGGGATGTTGCCTACAGCAACCAATCTGATTCTACTTCTTATATATATATATATATATATATATATATATAAAATAGAAATTCCCTGCACTCCGGGCATATACTGACCGGCTCCGGTGTCCTCCTCTGGGGTGCGATCCCCAATAACGTGGAAGGTCAATACAATAGGTGGCACTCGGAGACTTGTATTCAGTAGTAAATTTGCATAAATGCCCCATAGGGTGTGCTTTATTCAAGTGACATTTCGGGGATTTCTCCCCTTCTTCAGACAAAGCCAAGTGATAACAGTGAGCTTAAATACACAATGCATAAACTTACACCCTCCCTGTTTGTGTCAGTGGAGCCCAAGTCTCACCAGCCGCCTTCCTGTAGCGAGCAATTTCGGTTACGGCTGCCTCCATTGCGCTGGTAGTGCCATCACTCATCTGGCTGCAGGGACCATGGGAAACAGCTGAAAACAACAACAAGGGATGACATTACAAAACCTCACAGTGCAAAACAATAACTTATAGGAGCAGAGGCGGCATTCACATAGTATGCGTCCTCTGCATGTGTGAAAAAACATCTTATACTTAGTGCTAAACATCTATATGTAATCAAAACAACGTGCTCACATATTCTGCTATGTGATCTGTATATTAGACAAACAAACTATCTGTGGTAAATATGTAACAATAGTAGAATTAATAAAAATCTATAAAACTGTTGTAAAATATACATTGAACATACTTTTGTATCAACATAATCTACAGTATGTTAGAATAGAATCGTTTACGTTAAAGTGTGCTTTTTGGTGACATTCCCTATATTACTGCCATCTTGTGGCCAAATTGAATACCATATTTGTGTATCCAAAAGAAATACACCTTAGGGCAAATAATCAGATTCATTTTATGTAAAAAAAAAATTGTATTCTTTTTTATAATCTTTTTTTAAAACATAAGGCTACTAAACCACTATGGCATGGGATATACTACTCTACACAAATCAGCTTATAAGAAATGACTTAATGTAAGTGATTCATACAGGCCTTTGGGGGCAACACAATCCAGGCGGAAAATCCATCTGGATTCTAGTTGTAATAATAATTTGCCCCTATCGCCTCCCCATCTGGGTGCTGGAACGTGATCTATGGCTTTATACTTCAAACTGGCTAGATTGTGTTTATGTGCTGCAAAGTGACGTGCCACGGGTTGTTCACTGTCCCCAGTGATCAGGGCTGCTCTGATAGCTGATCTACGTTGGGTAAGACGTACTTTTAATTGACATTCCATTTTCCCTACATAGTACAGCCCACATGGGCAAATAATGACATATATCACATATTTGCTAGTACATGTTAATATGTTAATAATATGTTAAATGTTTTTTTCTCATTTAAGCTTTTTTCTTCTTGAATTTACAGTTTCGTCATGTGTTTGTGAGTCAATTTTAAGGACATTAATTAAAAGTTAAGTATTTAAAGTATGACATTTTTATAAGAGTGCCCCAGCAAGTAGAGTTTTATTTTCTTTTGCCCATTTTAACTACAGCATAATGTGGAGACCATAATTTAATCAAAGAAAGGTATTTTGATATGATGTTTGAGTGTGGAAAATTGTTTAGTAGATACTTTGTGGATGTCTCTGGAAGTGGCTGTATTTTTGTTTTGTATATGTATTTTTTTTCCTTTTTTTGTTTTTGTTTTGTAGAATTTAATACACTAATTTAGAAAAATGACAGAGGTACCTACATATACTACTCTCACCACAGTGACCACTATTTGGATAAAGAAAACCAAGATGAAGAAAAAAATCCAGATTATGTAAAATCCTACAGTTTTACCAATACTGAAAATTATGTTCTTGCGGATTCAGTGCATAAAAATTATAATAGACTTTTTAGATGACCAAGTATGCAAAACTCGTATAAATGCAGAGGGGTACATTTACTAAGGTATGAGTTTTTTTTTAGAAGTGTTGATGTCGCTCACAGCAACCAATCAGATTCTAGTTAACATTTTTATAGCTGCTTTTAGAAGATAATAGATAGAATTTCATTGGATGATATGGGCAACATCACCAGTTCTAAAAACTCCCGCTTTTGTTAATTTACCCCACAGAGTCTATATGGCGTTTAATTGCTGATGATGTGTCAATGGATTATGTACATGGACTGCAATTGCTTGTAAAAAACTGGTTTAATGACTGTAAATGTACAGTCAAGAGTAAATTATCTATCGTGCAAAATCATTCAAAGGGCACAGGTGGCAGTCTACCTCTAGAAATTCTATTTCTAGAAAGGGAGAAGAAAATACAAGAAATTATCCCTCCAGTGGCTGTTGCTGGTGGAGGAATTGATACTAGTGCTTTCAATTTCACCATTGGTTAATTTAGAGAAAGTATTTTAATGATATAATGAGGAAAATCTAATCACATGACATAAAACAATTCCATCTTGCACCTCCTTTCTTTGCATAATGTGCTGTTTGGAGCTTTGCTGATGGTGACAACAAACATTTGTATAGTTAATAAAATTGCCTCCCTGTCTGCCACTGCATTGTCAAAGCCCAAAACCGGAGATTAGGGCCAGTGCACATCTTTAGACTAAAGTAGCCCAGTATCAAAGGTTGCACATTCATTTCACTGCATACTGTAATTTTCTTAATTGGGAAAAAGACGCATGTGATCATAACGGACCCAGAACAATCACTGCAGAATTTACGTTTTTTTAAACATGATGTTTCTCTTGATGTGTACTGTATTTGTTTAATGCCATTTTCAGTGGGGTAATATTACAAGCAATCAGCTAAATAACAAAATTGCCAGTGTGTAATAAAACAACTGTTATCATGGTAAGACTTGCAATACATACATTACAATAATATCCAGGGACGGCTCCAGAGCTCTGTCTATGTTAGATAGACAGTACTGTCTATGTTAGATAGACAGTACCAGTGGCGATTCCAGTGCAAAGGCTGCAGCTCAGTTCAAAATTCAAATATGGGAGGCACTCCAACTGCCCGTGAGTCAGTTTGAAATGGCAGTTGGTGACAGTTTGTGGCTCCCCTATTTGAAATTTTAACTGACCTGCAGCCTTTGCTCTAGAACCACCACTGGTACTGTCTATCTAACATAATATAAATAAATAAATAAATAAAGTATCTAATTAAAGTCATTCTTAAACTGTAAGCACCGTTTGACTTTTCAATGAAGATGTCACACATGCGCAATGGCGGTTTTGAAAAGCAACACCTGGTGGACGAACACATTTATTGCAGTGACCAGAAAAACAAATCATTACACAGCAACTGAATATGCTACACTGCGGCTGAATATGCCTCCCTGCGACCAGGCACAGGCATACGTAATATAATTAGTATTTTGCATTACATGCCACACGGAGGATAGATAAGAGTGGCTACATCTGTATAATACCAGACATTTGGTGATTTTCTGTGCATGCATCAATGCATGTTTCTTCAGGAGAGGTGCCCATGGACATCTATAGCTGGTACAATAAAATCATCAGTAGATGAACTCTAATTTTTGAAAGCAGATATGAAATGTGCCATCTTATTTCAGAATTGTCAGATGTAGGGATAATTTGTTCTTTTTATTAGACTACTACACATGTAAGAAAATTCTGTGTGATGGGACTATGGGGTATATTTATTATCATGCTTTAAACCTGATGATTGCAATTTATTGTTGCCGCTTGTAACAAACAGAAATCAAGAATGTATCAAAAACACACACGCACAGGAGCCCATCCCTGCGATGCGAAGGATTAAGGGGGGTAATGATGGGAGAGATGTGTGCTGAGCGATCTTAGCACAGACCGCTCAGCCACATCTCTCCTCCTGCTCAACACAGCGCAATGTGCTAAGAGGGGGAGGGGGGGGCGGACAGGAGGCCGCTCACTTCACACAGTGGTGAGTTGAGCAACCCGCTAGATTGAGCCTGTGCTTAAAATCTAAGCAATCTAGTCAGATTGTTTAGATTTTAAACACGGATCTCTCCATGTGTACCCCTCTTAAGTGATCACTCCACTTTTAACATTTCTCCTTTGCGCGTGTGCCTGCGCTCATTCCACTGCACTTGTGCACAATTCACTTCCCTGCAAATGTTGTTATGTGTAAACTATAGGCTATAATGTTTAATTCCATCTGAAGATTATGTTAGCTCCTGGACCAAGCTCAATAATTGAAACTATGGAAACCTATGAGGACTGCTTTTCCAGCCGGAAAAATGGGGGACAGCAGCAGCTCCAAAATCTGTAGTGTTCCCTGTAGATACATTCAGGTGGTAATTAATACTTGTGAGTGCCCCCAGAAAATGTGTGTTATTGGGGGTTATGAAATAGCAAACATGTTTTAACACCTTCAGTGGCAAGTTTTTAATTTAAAAACACACACTGGGGGGGGGATGTTTTTAAATGACAGTGGGAGAGGGGGGAAGGTGCAGAGGGCGCAACTAAAGGGACAGGGCGAGTTAATCGCCTGACATCGCCAGCAGGCATTGCCCGCGGGGATCGTCAGCCCCAGCACTGATTCCCGGCTGCTTTGTGGCACCCGGGAATTAGCATAATGATTTTACTGCTAAGCCTGCCCCTCAGCCAATGGGAGTCCTGGGATCAGGCTAAACTCCATAATGAAGCATACTAATTCCCGGGCGCCATGTACACTGCACGGCTGTCCCTGAGATATCAGTCAGTAATATGCATGGAAATCTTCCGGGGTTGCCAGCACTGTCATCATTGGCAAGCCCGGAAGATTTTTGGGCATGCCACTGAAGGGGTTAATTTACACTGAACATACAGTAATGTTAATACACCTAATGGCTTAGAATTGGATAACTGAGAGCATTGTGAGTTATGAGGCTCTGATCTGAAGACGACACATTCAATTTCCACCTAGAATTATTGTAATGTACATCTTTAGTAGAAAAAGGATGACACAACCAGGTTTAAGGTCAATGGAAATACCTGTGGTGGGGAACAGCAGCTAGTAGGCCAGACAGTAAAGATAGGGGGGGTTAGCAATGCTCCTAGGGGTGGAAATAATCTCTGTGCTCCCTATGTCAAGTAGAAGCAAAAACCTTAACTGCCCAACAGCCTACGAGGGCAAAACAGTTCACCATTGGTGCCAAATCATCAATGGTTGATAACTATTGATGGTTGATGGCTATACCAATAATAGAAAAGTAGAGGTAATCACGTTAATGCAGCCTGGTTCTCTGAGGGCTTCAGACTATTTCTGTGCAGAATAAAGTCCATCACCTTACAACTGTTCTTATTTTACCTACAGCCAAGCAAACGAGATGAGTAAATAACTTACATAAGTATTTCCACTACCAGGATGAGAATTTAATAATAAATGTGGCAAAATGACAGCATAAATTAAAAACAAACATAGTTCATAAGAACAGTAAACTAAGATTAATCTGGCAGTACATAAACTTCATACAGGTGGATAAAGTACATAAACGATGCTATAAATGAGAAGTTGTGGAACAATAAATAAGAAGTGTGTACAATAACTGCCTGAGGCTAAACTCCTACTGCTCAGTGTTGGCAGTAATGTGAGCCAAAGCACAACCTCTGGGCAGTCTGAAAAATCCCAGCCATTTGTGAGCAGTAGGACATTATAATAAAGGCAGAACAGGCAATATTTAGGGTCAAAGGATAATAGTGGGAGCTAAGCTACCCTATCCATTCGAGATTGCATTGCCGGCTGAAAATGCAGAAAGGACCTCTAGACTAAAGTAGCGATGAGCGGGTCTGGTTCTCAGACAACCAGACCCTCCTGAACTTTAGGATTCGACTACTGATCTGAGACTGGCTTGGGGTTTCCCGCCAGACTCAGATCCAAAAAGCGAAGCAAAACGTCATCATCCCATTGTCTGATTCTCATGTGGTTTTTGATTCTATAAAGGTCCCAGTGACCGGTGCAGTTTTTACTCCAGTATGTCGAGTGCACTGAACGGACATGGCCGCAGTGCTGAGGCAAGTGGCGTGGGCGTGGGGCGTCTGTCTGCATTCAGTGACAACAAGGGGTGATCTTCCATCATCAACAGTCCATGAGTGCTGGTGAATCAGACAAGGGGTGATCTTACCTGTGCATACATCCAGGGGCTCTGCCTGTCCCAGTGTTAAAAAACCCAGTATACTGTGTGTGTACATCTATGTGCTGGTGTGTTTCCAGGGGTGCTGTCATCTGGTGTATCTGACAACAAGGGGTGATCTGTCCGTGAATAAGAATTTTTCTAATAACAATTTTAATAAATTGATTTAAAAAATGATGATATTGTTGCAACAAATAATAAAAACACAGTGTATTAGATTTGATTTGGGCATAACATAGCACTGCAAAATCAACAAAGTTCCATATACTTAAGTATGGTTTGTTAGCCGGTACTCAAATAAGCCAATTCATCCTCAAAAGCAGCTGCCACAGTCCAGGAACAATTGCAAGCGAATGGAAAATACCAACTGCTGTTGTAATAGACCTTACGTGGCTGGTTCAAGATGTTACTTGGTCCAATTGATTTGCTCAGGTCAAATATTGCAGATGTCCAATTCGCAGATGATAGTAGTTCCTATATCCAACTTCTAGGCTTTTAGAAAGAATTGAGGAAATAGAGTCCAGCTGTCCCACCGACGCGTTTCGGTGCCGTGTGGGGCGTGGACAGTGGTATCTTTTGTTGTTCTTATCCTTTAGCGGCGAGCCAAGCATATATTTAGTTTTAGGGTTGTTAGTAGCTCCTAGCCTTCTGTTTTCTTTAGTTAGAGGTCCCCTTGTTATTATCCTGTCTCGGTTCACGCCTTGTCTCACTCTAAGACCTGGGGGCATCGAAGTTGGGCAGACCTAATCTGCCCTTCAAACGCGGCTGTCGTGGGCCCAAGAAACCATAGTCACTCAGGCGTGAACTGACCGCACGGGTGAAACAATGGAGGGCGGGTGCTAGTGGCTATTTCCATACCACACCTTATTTCAGCGTCACCTCCTGGTGCTCTGGACTCACTACGCAACATCTCTCTAGTTCTGAGCACCAGGAACCTAACATTATCACCGGGCAAAAAAAAAATATATATAAAGAGTTATTTGTATTTGGTGGGCATTGAAATTCGGCCTCATGAATCCGGCAGTATTAGGACTGAATCCCAGCCAGCTTTTGGCCAACCAGATTAAGGAACTAACTCAGATGGTTCAGAATCTTACTCTTTGGGTGAGATCGCAGGAAGATCTTTTGCAAGCCTCCCCGAGTATGATTCCAGAACCAAAGATGCATCTTCCTGACCGTTTTTCGGGTAACCAAAATGATTTTTTTAATTTCAAGGAAGCTTGTAAACCTTATTTTCATTTAAGGCCCCGATCCTCTGGTACTGAGTCTCAACGGGCCGGGATTGTGATGTCATTACTACAAGGCGATCCGCAAACCTGGGCTTTTGGGCTAAAAGTCGATGATGTTGCCTTACTATCTGTAGATGCCTTTTTTAAGTCCTTAGGCCTTTTGTATGATGACCCTGATAGAGAAGCGTCGGCTGAGAGCCACCTGTGTGAACTTAAGCAAGGAAAAAATCCAGCAGAGGCGTATTGTACCGAGTTTCGCCGTTGGTCGAACAACTGTGGCTGGAATGACCAGGCCCTGCGCAGTCAGTTTCGCCTCGGTTTGTCTGAAGTTATTAAAGACAGTCTCCTTCAGTACCCCGCTCAAGAGACTTTAGGCAAACTCATGGAGCTTGTTATTAAAATTGATCGTCGTCTCCGGGAGCGGAGGGCTGAAAGAGGAGCTAGTTTCAGGCCTAGTCCATGTGTGTATACTTTCACTGAGGACGTCGAGGAGCCCATGCAAATGGGTCTCTCCCGGCTGTCCCCAGAGGAAAGAACCAGAAGGCTAAATTCTGGTCTCTACTTGTATTGTGGTGGCAAAGGACATGTCGCGCGTAATTGCCCGAATAAGCAGGGAAACGCTCTGACCAAGTGAATTGTTAGGGGTTTCACTTGGGTCTGCAATTGATCTCCTCTGATGATTCCTTATTAGTTCCTGTAAAAATGTCCTTTGGTAGTCTCAGTTTGTTGGTGTCAGCCTTCGTCGACAGTGGAGCTGCGGAAAATTTCATGGATATTGGTTGGGCTCAGACTTTGGGCGTTCCACAGATACCTTTGGATAAACTTATCACCATGCACGGCTTGGATGGTGGTCCACTTTCTAATGGGATAATAACCCACTGCACACCTCCAGTACAACTGACAGTGGGGGCCCTACATTCAGAGAAAATCGAGTTTTACCTTACCCATTGTCCGGCAGTCCCCGTAGTTTTGGGTCACCCCTGGCTTGCCTTTCATAATCCCACCATAGATTGGCGGTCTGGGGAGATTTCCCGATGGGGTCCCTTTTGTGTTAAGGAATGTATTTCCCGTCCAGTCCGGGTTGCGGCTGTCACCCCAGAATATCATGACTTTGCCGATGTTTTCTCCAAGGGTAATGCGGATATTCTGCCCCCTCATCGGTCCTATGACTGCGCCATTGACTTAGTTCCCAGTGCCTCTTTGCCTAAAGGGAGACTATATGCCCTGTCTGGTCCGGAAACTACAGCAATGGATGAGTATGTACAGGAGAGCCTGAAGTAGGGCTTCATTAGGCCCTCAAAATCTCCATTGAGTGCAGGGTTTTTTTTTTGTTGAAAAAAAAGATGGGTCGCTCAGACCATGTATTGATTATCCGGCTCTGAATAAGATTTCTATTAAAAACACCTACCCCTTGCCACTGATTTCGGTACTATTTGATCAGCTACGTACTGCCGTTATCTTTTCCAAAATCGATCTTAGAGGGGCTTACAATCTCATCCGAATAAAATCTGGGGATGAGTGGAAGATGGCTTTCAGCACACAGTCGGGACATTATCAATACCTGGTGATGCCATTTGGGCTGTCTAATGCTCCTGCTGTATTTCAAGATCTCACTAACGACGTCCTTTGCGACTTTCTAGGAAAGTTTGTAGTCTTTTATTTAGACGACATTTTGATTTACTCTGAGTCCTTTGAACAACATATTACCCATGTGCGACTGGTCCTTAAGAGGTTACGGGAAAATCATTTGTATGCCAACCTGGAGAAATGTGATTTCCACATCACAGAAGTGTCCTTCCTTGGGTATATTATTTCTCCAAAGGGGTTTTTCATGGAACCATAAAAACTCCAGGAAATCCTAAATTGGGCACAACCCACGAACTTAAAAGCAATCCAGCGCTTTTTAGGGTTTGCAAATTATTATAGGCATTTTATTCATACCTTCTCAGATTTGGTTGCTCCTATTGTGGCATTGACCAAAAAAGGAGCGGACCCTTCCAATTGGTTGCCTAAAGCCAAGTCTGCCTACCTGGCCTTGAAAAAGGCCTTTGTCTCAGCTTCAGTACTCAGACACCCTAACCCAGATCTCCCCTTTATTGTCGAGGTAGATGCCTCAGAGGTTGGAGTGGGGTCTATCCTTTCTCAGGAAGACCCAGAGTCTCGGGAATTACACCCATGTGCCTTCATGTCCAGAAAATTCTCCTCCGCAGAATCCAACTATGATGTTGGTAATCGAGAATTGTTGGCAGTTAAATGGGCTTTCGAGGAGTGGAGGCACTGGCTGGAAGGAGCAAGGCATACCATTGCTGTGTTCACTGACCACAAGAACCTGCAGTATATTGAGTCAGCTAAATGGCTTAATGCTCGACAGGCACGTTGGGCGCTGTTTTTTACTCGTTTCAGGTTTATCATCACCTTTAGGCCCGATTCCAAGAATACGAAAGCCGATGCCCTGTCACGTTGTTTTCTTCCAGTTCACAATAACCACCCAGCTACTACCCCCATAGTTCCATCGTCTGTCATCCGGGCTGGCCTCACACAGGATTTATTTACACAGCTAGTCCAGCTTCAGCAGCAGGCTCCCAATGTCACTCCTGCAGATCGTCTCTTTGTCCCTGAATTTCTGAGAGGCACTGTTCTAGCTGAGTTTCATGATAATAAGGTTTCTCGTCATCAGGGTATCACTAAGACCTTGGAGTTAATTTCTCGCTCAGTGTGGTGGTCTAATCTTTCTAAAGATGTGAGGGAATTTGTCCATTCCTGTCAGGTTTGTGCTCAGTACAAGGTATCTCGATCGTTGCCGGTCGGGCAACTCATGCCTCTAGCCATTCCTCTCAGGCCATGGTCACATACATCCATGAATTTCGTGGTGGACCTAACTCTTTCAGCTGGGTTCCGCGTCATTTGGGTGGTAGTAGACCATTTTAGTAAGATGGCCCACTTCATTGCTCTTCCCCGATTACCCTCCGATCAAGGGTTGGCAGTTTCGTTTCTCCGCCATGTTTTCAGGCTCCATGGTTTACCCATGGATATTGTCTCTGATCGGGGACCACAATTTATTGCCCGTTTCTGGAAACATTTTTGTGCCTCATTAAATATGAAACTCTCTTTAACATCTGGGTACCATCCACAGTCTAACGGACAAACTGAACGTGTTAATCAGTCGTTAAAACAGTATTTACGGCTATATTCGGCCAAACTTCAGAATAATTGGTCTGAATTTCTTTCTTTGGCCGAGTTTGCCTAAAATAACTCTTGTCATGCTTCCACCAAGGAGTCCCCATTCTTTTTGGTCTTGGGCTTTCATCCTAGAGCCAATTCTTTTTACCCTGATTTTCCAGTCTTTTCGTTGACCTTAACTTCTCATCTCAGAATGATTTGGAAAAAGGTGCACCTTGCCCTTAAGAAGGCTGCCTTCGGAAAAAAATAAATTCAGATAGGTTCCGATGCCCATGCACTTTTAAGGTGGGAGATAAGGTGGGGTTGTCAACCCGCAACATCAAGCTCTGACAACCCTCGGCTAGATTGGGACCCAAATTTATTGGACCGTTCTTTATCGTTAAGAAGGTGAATCCAGTTGCTTTTCGGCTACGCTTGCCTAAATCACTCAAAATTGGCAATACTTTTCACTGTTCCCTCCTGAAGCAATATATTTCATCCAGGAGATTCCCTCGGAAGACTTCCCAGGGTAGACCTCCGGTGGATGTTCAGGGGAAACAAGAGTTCCTGGTGGAGAAGGTTTTAGATTCCAAAGTTTCTCGGGGCCGGCATCATTTTTTGGTTCACTGGAAAGGCTATGGCCCGGAAAAAAGGTCTTGGGTCCTGGATAACAAATTACATGCCCCTTAATTTAAGAGATTATTCTTTTAGGAATTTTCTCAGAAACCCGGCTTTAGGGGTTCTTTAACCCCTCCTCAAGGGGGGGGTACTGTTAGGTGCAGCGGTCCGCGGCGCCGCTCGGTCTGCTTCCGAGCGAAGCTCACGACCGTCGCACCTCCCTCCCTACCCGCCCGGCACCTAGCAACGCCAGGACGCCATGTGTACTGTAGCCGCTGGGTCCCTGGCAACGCTAGTATGCTGGGCGTCCACAGCCGCTGGGTCCATGGCAAAGTGGACGCCATTGGCGGACCGCGTTACCCGTTGCCAGATAAAATTGATTAGTTGTTTGTGCAGCATGGCAGCTGCACGGCAACTTGTAATTAGGGTCTGGGGGCTAGTCTTGCTGGCCCTCCTGTCATTGGCCAGCAGGGCCTTCTTATGGGAGCCTCGCCGGTGATAGCTTCGTGTATGCTGTTCCTGCCTTGCAAAGTTTGTTCCTGGTCAGCTGTATCTGGTCGATCCTGCTCCCTGTGCTCCTGAGTCCTGGAGTTCTGAAGCCGGTCCTGGGAATCCTTTCAGTCCAAGTGAACCTGTTGCAGTCATCTGGGGGTTCTCGCTTATTGGGGTTCTCTCCCGGTTTCGTGAGTAGCGGCTTCTGCTGCGTGTTGCGGCCTAGGCCACTTAGTCCTTGGGTTTATTTTGTACTGGTGGTTTTGCGGAGGTTTCCGCTTTTCACTCTCCTCCCCGGTACACGACGGTGCTGTGTGCGGTTTGGACAGTGATATATTTTGTTGTTCTTATCCTTTGGCGGCGTGCCGTGCATATATTTAGTTTTACGGTTGTTAGTAGCCCCTAGCCTTTTGTTTGCTTTAGTTAGAGGTCCCCTTGTTATTATCCTGTCTCGGTTCACGCCTTGTCTTACATTAAGACCTGGGGGCATCGGAGTTGGGCAGACCAAATCCGCCCTTCAAACGCGTCTGCCGTGGGCCCAAGAAACCATAGTCACTCAGGCGTGAACTGACCACAATGAAACAATGGAGGTAGGGTGCTAGGGGCTATTTCCATACCACACCTTATTTCAGCATCACCTCCTTGTGCTCTGGACTCACTACGCAACATCTCTCTAGTTCTGAGCACCAGGAACCTAACACATACTCTGCCTGCCCCAGTGTTAAAAAAAATCCAGTATACTGTGTGTGTACATGCAGGGGCTGGTGTGTCGTATGTATCAGTATCTGTTAGAGATGTGCAGCAGGCATTTTTTGTGTTTTGTGTTTTGGTTTTGGATTCGGTTCCATGGTCGTGTTTTGGATTCGGACCCAATTTGGCAAAACCTCCCTTAAAATTTTTTGTCAGATTCGGGTGTGTTTTGGATTCGGGAGTTTTTTTTCAAAAACCCCTCAAAACAGCTTAAATCATAGAATTTGGGGGTAATTTTGATCCTATAGTATTATAAACCTCAATAACCATAATTTCCACTCATTTCCAGTCTTTTCTGAACATCTCACACCTCATAATATTATTTTTAGTCCTAAAATTTGCACCGAGGTCTCTAGATGACTAAGCTAAGCGACCCAAGTGGGAAGCACAAACACCTAGCCCATCTAGGAGTGGCACTGCAGTGTCAGACAGGAGGTCAGATATCAAAAAAAGGCCCCTAATAGCACATGATGCAAAGACGAAAAAAAGGTGCACCGAGGTTGTTGTAGGCATAAGCTAAGTGACACAACCACCTGGCCCATCTAGTAGTCTTACACAGTGGCTGAATTTCAAGAGTGGGTTGCAATTGTTCGGTCCACTGACATCATAACCAGCACGCTTCAGTCACTTTAAAAAAAATATGCAATTGGTGGACTTATACGGCAGTACCCCAGGACTAATACAGCAGTACCCCTGGACTCATATGGCAGTGTCACACAGGATGGCACTTTTCAAAAACTATGCCCCAAACAGCAGCTCATGCAAATATTTCAGAAAGGTGCAATGAGGTAGCTCTATGACTAAGCAAAGCGGCACAAACCATTCCAACTGGAATTCTATGTCCAAATCACTGGAATTATTTGGCAAGATCACTGTAATTAATAATTATAAATCACTGATATTAATTGGTAAAATCTCTGTAATGCTACGTCCAAATCACTGGAATTAATTGCCAAAATCTCGCTATTGCCTGTCTAGTGAAGTAGAATCTAGATGGGATTTAGTACCAGGGACACAATAACTTCATCAATTGTCTAAATCCCACTGCACTAATGACAGATAACAGGTGCACGTCTAACAGTGCACTGATTATACTGAGCGCTGATTATCCTGAGCAGTGATTATACTGAGCACTGATTATACTGAGCACTGATGATACTACGGAGAACTGACACTGAGCACCACAATGCGGCACAAGACACTGTACTACTATTAGTGAGCAGCACAAAAGCCCTCTGGAATTGTCACCCCCCAGATACCACTGTGACAGGAATGATGATGAACTATGCACAGTGACACGATACTACCATAGCACCCTACAGCAGCAAGTTGCAGCACAAGAAACTGGACTATTAGTAATGTACTGTAGTATACTGAGCAATACACAATGCGGCACAAGACAATGAGAAGTGATACTGAGCACTGATGAGGATAATAGAACTGAAACTGGGCAGTGAGAACAGCACTGGACTATTGTACTATAGTATACTGGTCACCACAATGCAGCAGCAAGACAATGAGCACTGATCCTGAGCACTGATGAGGATACTAGAACTGACACTGGGCAGCGAGATACAGCAATGGACTATTTACTGCAGTATTATATACTGGTAACCACAATGCAGCACTGATACTGAGTACAGATATTGAGCACTGATGAGTATACTAGAACTGACATGGAGCAGCAAGATACAGCAATGGACTATTGTACTGCAGTATTATATACTGGTCACTACAATGCAGCACTGATACTGAGCACAGACATTGAGCACTGATGAGGATACTAGAACTGACACGGAGCAGCAAGAAAGAGCAATGAACTATTGTACTGCAGTATACTGGTCACCACAATGCAGCACTGATACTGAGCACAGATATTGAGCTGATATTAGCTGATAATGTGCTTTTCAGGCAGAGAACGTAGCCACGTCCTCTCCGCTAAATCTACAATGCACGAGTGAAAATGGCGGAATCTCGCGAGAACCCGAATCTCGCGAGAATCCGACAGCGGGATGATGACGTTTTCTCCCGTTCGGGTTTTGTGAGTAAGGCGGGAAGAACCTAGGCTGACTCGGAACCGTGTAAACCACGGGAAGTTAGGAGGGGTTTGGTTTTCGGTGAACCGACCCCCTCATCTCTACTATCTGTACAAGGGTGCTGTCGTTAGGTGTATCAGACAAGGGGTGATCTGTCCATATACATCCAGGGACTCTGCCTGCCCCAGTGTTAAAAAAATAGTATACTTAGTGTGTACATCCAGGGGCTGGTGTGTCGTATATATCAGTATCAGTCAAGACAGAGCTGCTGTTTTTTTGGTGTATCTGACAACAAGGCATAGTTCGTGCTCACAGTGAAAATATAGATAAATATATTTGTGCATATAATTTCACCAATAAATGGGTGTATATTAGTCAATAATTTTCAGGCACCTAAATGGAGCACTTATGATGAAACTGTTCAGGAAGCAGACAGCAAGTAATGGTCTCATACACCAGGAAAGTGCTCATCTTCTAGCTACTGTAAGAAATATATGAAAAGGGGAATTCCTTCGATTGCATAGGAATTGCTCAGATGACAAAGTCTACACAGAGAAATGTGGTGAATTAACCAACAGACTCATCAAGAGAGGATACAGTAAGAAAACTATCAAAACTGCCATACACCAAGTATCAAACTCAGAAGGGAATCTTTGATCTTCGGAAATAAGATATAAAAAATAAAAAATATGGTCCGATTAAAAGGGAACTTTTGCAAAAATGGAGAATACTGCAAAAAATAATTCGAAGACACTGGCATATTTTATCAATGGATACAGATCTGTCATCACTTGGGCGGCAGAGCGGCTTTCAGTTGGCAAAGAGCACAAAACATCAGGGACAAACTCGGCCGAAGCCATTTTTTCAGAAAAACCCGTAACCAACCAAAATTCAAGGGTACAATCACCATGTGGCAAATGCAAAGCCGGCACCCATATCCTCATAAAGTATTGTGTCACAGATAGATGCAGTATAATAAAAACATCCACATTAAACAATTTATCAACTGTGACACCACAGGCATGGTTTACTGCCTTGAGTGCAGTTGTGGTCTTAAGTATGTGGGAACGCCCACACGAACGTGCTTAAACAGAAAATTCTCGAACACGCAGGGAACATATGCAATGGTGCATCAGACACCTTTAAAATGAAAAAGTTGACCTCAGTTGCGAGACATTTTCTGAAACAACATGGAGGCAGCACTACAGATCTGAAGGCGTATGGCCTACAACATTTGAAGATTGGCATCCAAGAAGGTGATCTTGTGAAGTAGCCATTGCGCATAGAAAGCCAATGGACATTCAAATAAAACACTGTAACACCATACGGTTTGAAAGAAATGAGCAATTTCAGTGCTTTTTTTTTAAATTCACTAAAAATCAACTGACTTTTGCTATTTTCCTCCACATAGTGTTATTCCCTTTTACCTTCCACCCTACCTACCGCGCCCCCCTGTTGGACAATTCCAACCTCTTTTCTTTGCATTATGTGATGTTTGGAACTTTGCTGACTGTGACAACAAACATTTGTATAGTTTATAAAACTGCCACCCTGTCTGCCACTGCATTGTCAAAGCCCAAAACCGGAGACTTGGGCCAGCGCACATCTCTAGACTAAAGTAACCCAGTATCAAAGATTGCACATTCATTTCACTGCTTATTGTAATTTTCTTAATTGGGAAAATAGACGCATGTGATCATAACGGACCCAGAACAAACACTGCAGAATTTACAGTGCGTTAAAAATGATGTTTCTCTTAATGTGTACGGTAGTTGTTTAATGCCATTTTCTGTGGGGTAATATTACTAGCAACTAGCTAAATAGTAAAATTTCCAGTGTGTAATAAAACAACTGTTATCATAGTAAGGCTTGCAAAACATACATATATTTCAGTAATATCCAGGTACGGCTCCAGAGTAAGGCTGCAGCTCAGCTCAAAATTCAAATAGTGCAGGCACACCAACTGCCCGTGAGTCAATTTGAAATGGCAGTTAGTGACAGTTGGTGTGGCTCCCCTATTTGAAATTTGAACTGACCTTCAGCTTTTGCTCTGGATCCGCCACTTGTACTGTCTATCTAACATAATATAAATAAATAGATAATTAATAAGCATCGAATAAAAGTCATTCTTAAACTGAAAGCACTGTGACTTTACAATGAAGATGTCACACATGTAGCAAACAAAAACCAAGTGGCGCTTGACAATCAGATAATTGGAGACATTTATTAAATATAAATAAAATACAACAACCTCCCGGGGGTATGTTACAATATTAAAACATCACAATAATGTTAATATATAATGTAATATGGCTAAGCATCCAAAATATAATTGGAGCACCAATTGAAAACAGATCATGAAAGTTCAATTGCTGATACCACCAGAGGGGTCATGAATCGTGCAGAGTTCAATGTATGCACTGAAATATACGGCTAAAAGGTAATTATCAAAGAAATAGCTCACGGCTGTGTAATTAAAAAGTATTACATGTAGCACAAATGGAAGGCGTTGTTCAGCCGGTACAAATGGATGAAATGATAAATGGATGTATATGCGCACCTGTAGCGCTGGGCAGGAGCTTTCAATGCCTGCTCCCTGGTGCTATCCCATTGGCCAGGGAAATGTTGTACACTTGTGCCTCAGCGGTGAATGAAAATGGTGCCGTGACGTGCAGGGAGACTTAGTTGTCTGTCCTCACACGATCAATGCTGCATCCGGGGGCTCCGAGTCTCCCAAATGGTGACAGATGACTGATGGAGCCGGTGCTGTAGCGATGGTCAGGCCAAATGCACTGACCAACAGCCAGCCTATCTGTAGTTGGAAAGGCACCCAATGGGAATCCCGTTCGCAGGCCCGCACCAAACCTGTTGTGGGATGGCAATTACCGTTCTTGCCGCCAGGCAGGAGTTGGGCGGCTGGGGCTGTATGGGTGGAAAGCAGCGGGCTGGGATCTCAGGGTAGCAGGAGTCAAACTGGGCTCCTATGCATGGCTTTAAAGGGAGATTGAAGTACACAGCGGTACTGATCCTCAAGGTGTATCACCTGTATCCTTCTCCTTTGCGCTACTGCCTGCGCTTACCTCACTGTGCTTGTGCGCAATTCACTTCCCTGCTAATGTTGTTATGTGTAAACTATAGGCTATAATGGCTAATTCCATCTGAAGAATATGTTAGCTCCAGGACCAAGCTCAATAATTGAAACTAAGGAAACGTATTAGGGCTGCTTTTCCAGTCGAAAATGGGGGACAGCAGCAGCTCCAAAATCTGCAGTGTTCCCCTGTATATACATTCAGGTGGTAATTAGTACTTGTGAGTACACCCAGAAAATGTGTTATTGGGGGATATGACATATCCATGCAGAAGCAGAATATTGGTGAAGCCACTGGATGATGTGACAAAGAACCAGAAGGAAGTAGCAAACATGTTTTAACCCATTCAGTGGCAAGTTTTTAATTTAAAAACACACACTGGGTGGGTGTTTTTAAATTACAGTGGGAGATGGGGGAAGGTGCAGGAGGAGCGAATGATGGGGCAGGGTGAGTTAATCGCCTGAAATCGCCAGCGGATATCGCCAGCCCCAGCACTGATTCCTGGCTGCCTTGTGTCACCCGGGAATTAGCATAATGCCTTTTACTGCTAAGCCGGCCCCCTGGCCAATGGGAGTACAGGCGGTGGGCTAAACTCCATAATGGAGCATTCTGATTCCCGGCACCATGCATGCTGCATTGCTGTCCCTGGGATATCAGTCAGTAATATGCCTGGAAATCTTCCAGGGTTGCCAGCGCTGTCATCATTTCCAGGCATGACACTGAAGGGGTTAATTTACACTGAACATGCAGTAATGTTATTACACCTAATGGCTTAGAATTGGATAACCGAGGGCATTGTGAGTTATGTGGCTCTGATCTGAAGATGACACATGCAATTTTCATCTAGAATTATTGTAATGTACATCTTTGGTATATAAAAGATGGCACCAGGTTTAACTTCAATGGACATCCCTCCTGTGGGAAATTGCAAGCATAAGGCCAAACAGTAAAAGGAGTGAGGATTGGTAGTGCTCCAAGGGGTGGAAATAATCTCTGTACTCCCTATGTCAACTTCTGTAAATAAGTAAACCAACAGCCTACAGGGGTAAAACCATTTACCATTTGTGGTAAACCATCAATGTTTTTTAATTATAGATGGTCGATGGCTGTACCAATAATAGAGAAGTAGAAGTAGAGGTAAACAAGTCAATGCAGCCTGGTGCTCTGAGGTCCTCTGACTATTTCTGTACAGAATACAGTCCAGCACCTTACAACTGTTTTTATTTTACTTACAGCTAAAATTAGAAATGTAGTGATGAGTAAACAACTACCATAAGTTCTTCCACCAAAATAGGAGTGGAGGTGAAAGCCTGTGTGTTGTTCCTGATTGTGTGTGCCTAATTTTTAATCACCTGCTTGACACTGTCCTCTTCCTCTTGCCTCTTCTCATAATGTGAAAAGTCATCAAAGAAGGAGGTGGTATGTTTGTAGCTAGCTATGATTTGAAGAACTTGGCAAAAAATTTTCCAGGGGGACCACCTGTTGCTGAAATTATGAGTTAATTATACTGTGCATGACCTGTTTAAACAACATAAGGGTGGGTGGTAGGGCCCAAAGACAATTCCATCTTGCACCTCTTTCTCTTTGCATTATGTGCACTCTGGGGCCCTAGTTTTTATAATTGCCATACTGCCTGCCACTGCAGTGCCACTCCTAGATGTGCTAGGTGTTTGTGCCGCCCACTTGTGTCACTTAGCTTAGTCATCCATCTACCTCAGTGCAACCTTTTTGCCTAAATACAATATTGTGATGTGTAATGTGTTCAGAATTGCCTGGAAATGAGTGAAAATGAATGTTATTGAGGTTAATAATACCGTAGGATCAAAATTACCCCCACCGAAAGGGTGGTTTTGGTAAAACCAATCCAGATCCAAAACACGAACGGAGATTCAGATCCAAAACCAAAACACCAAACCCGAATATTGTCATCCGCACATCTCTAATAGGCACGCAGTACCTGTGATACCTCTTTCAACCACTTAGACATAACCTGAAAACCATGGGAATGTTACGCTAACACTGGGGTGTATGACAAGATATGATCATAAAACCAGTGAGCAAGTTTAATTCTAATGTGATAACTATTGTTAAGGTTAAATGCTTTTATAAAAACATGAATAAAATCCCAATGGTTACTTTATTATGGTTCGTACAGATCTTCTGTATTTTTTATTTAAACACTGTTGTTACATGCTACATGAACCGCATATCTAGGAGTGGTGAGTGGCAATGGATCAATACTTTGATAGATAGATAGAAAGATAGATAGACAGATAGATAGATAGATAGAATTTTTTCGAGTTTTGAGTTTTGGTTTTGGATTTGGTTTTGGTTCTCCGGCCATGTTCTGGATTCGGACGCGTTTGACAAAACCTCCCTGAAATTTTTTTGTCGGATTCGGGTGTGTTTTGGATTCGGGTATTTTTTGTTTTTTTTTCAAAAAAACCCTAAAAAACAGCTTAAATCATAGAATGTGGGGGTAATTTTTATCCTATAGTGTTATTAACCTCAATAACCATAGTTTCCACTGTGACTGTGGGTGCTCTTTCCAGCACTTGCAGGGGGCGTGCAAATGGTGGAAAGAGCCACCTCTTCCCGTCCAGTGTTGGGAAGGTCAGGCATTGCAACCGACACAATTGGACTCTCCTTGGGGATTTGTGATTTAGAAGAACGCACAGTTCTTGCCGTGCTATTGCCAGCTTAACTCTTCATTTTTCTAGTGGAAGGATGAGTGCTTCCATCCTCATGTGAAGCTGAACCACTATGAAGCTTACGGATACCCTCGTCAGGTTGGGTAAGACACCCACCGGCCTCAGGCCGGAAAACGGGTTCCCTCACCAAGCCATATCTTTCCCCCTTTCAGTCACAGCATTCATTGAATGTGGGATCACTTATTTTCGCTCACTTACTCCATTTTGCCTATATCATAGTACATTAATACTTGTGGACATTAATGCTCCTTACATGTGGACGCTTGCTCTTGTTTCTTCCTTTTTATGTATATAATAATAAAAGTTATATTTTAATAATTTCATCATTTAAATTTTTCAAGTGTGCCCTTGAAAAGGCATATAGTTGCTTTTTGTCCCTTTTCCTCTTTAAAGGGCCTTTTCCGTTGTTTCATAGTTGTTATAACTATTTTCCGGGAGCACCACCAACCACTTGCTGAACTAATTATTATAGTAGGCTTTTACATTGGTTTGATAATATTTCCAATTTACTGAATCACAATTGTCATATCCTGTGCAGATTTATCTCTTTTGGTTAAGCTAAACCACTAGCCATGAACGCAGGCCAGGGCCTCAGCTGTTCCTTGCCACTCTGTGTCGTAAATGGCAGATTGGCAAGTTTACTTTTCTCCTCAGACGCTTTTAATTTAGATTTTTAGGTCATCATTTTATGAACTTTTGCTTTTTGGATTTTACATGCACTCTACTATGACATAGGGCATTCGCCTTGGCAGACGACGTTGATGGCATTTCATCGTCTCTGCCATGACTAGTGGCAGCAGCTTCAGCACTAGGTGGAAGTGGATCTTGATCTTTCCCTATTTTACCCTCCTCATTTTTGTTCTCCATTTTTTAATGTGTATAGTTAATTAAATATATGCCTGTAATATTATTATATCAATAGCAATGGCCTACTGTACTGTACAACTATATACTGTTGTTTACCAAAATGCTGCACTGTACTACTATATATACTGCTCACAAAAATGCAGCACAGATATGGAATGGATACTTGCAGTGACACGGAGCTGCAAGATACAGCAATGGCCTACTGTACTGTACAACTATATACTGTTGGTCACCAAAATGCTGCACTGTACTACTATATATAATATATATAGTATATACTAGTCACACAACAATGCAGCAGATATTGAGCACTGATGATCAGGATACTGTCTAGAACTGTATCTGACACAGAGCTGCAAGATACAGCAATGGCCTACTGTACTGTACTACTATAATTATATACTGGTGTTCCCCATAATGCAGCACACTAAGCACAGATATGGAGCTTTTCAGATAGAGAACATAGATATTTGCAGCACACTGAGCACAGATATGGAGATTTTCAGGCAGAGAAAATAGATATTTGCAGCACACTGAGCACAGATATGGAGATTTTCAGGCAGAGAACGTATATATTTGCAGCACACTGAGCACAGATATTTGCAGCACACTGAGCACAGATGTGGAGCTTTTCAGGCAGAGAACGTAGCCATGTACTCTGCGTTCAATCTCCAATGCAAGATTAAAAATGGCGGTGACGCGTGTCTCTTTATATAGAATACGAATCTCGCGAGAATCCGACAGCAGGGTGAATACGTTCGGCCTCGTTTGGGTTATCCGAGCAAGGCGGGAAGATCCGAGGCTGCCTCAGAACCGTGAAAAATAGGTGAAGTTCAGATGGGTTTGGCTCTCGATGAACCAAACCCGCTCATCTCTAATTAAAACTAAGCTGTAAATATATGGAGCTATACCAGTCAATGCAAGTATTTAGGGTTTAGGCCTCCAATAACACTAGAACACAACCAAAGAAACAGATTGCTGTGGGCCCCCATAGATAATTAAGTTGAATCAGTGGACCTACTATTTTCTTTATATCCCATAGATTTTCTAGTGTGCCTCTATTATAATGTCCTACTGCTCATAAGTGACTGGGACTTCTCAGACTGCACAGATGTAGTACTTTGGCTCGCATTACCACCAACACCCAGTTTAACCCCCAGGCAGCTATTGTACACACGTCTTATATATTGTTCCACAACTTCTCATTTATGGTGGTTTTGGCAAAACGAATCCAGATCCGACACACAAACGGAGATCCAGATCCAAAACCAAAACACAAAACCTGAAAAGTGTCCACCGCACATCCCTACTTTAAACATTTCTTCTTTGGGACCTCACTGAGCTGCTGCACACTTCAATTCCCTGTAAATGATGTTATGTATAAACTATAGGCTACAATGGCCAATGCAATCTGAAGATGTTGTTAGCTTCAGGGCCAAGCTCAATAATACAAAGCATTCAGGAGTTTGTTCATTTTGGTATTGAAACTAAAGAAAACTATGAGGACTGCTTTTCCAGCCAAAAATTGGGGACAGCAGCAGCACCAAAATCTGCAGTGGACCATGTAGATACATTCAGGTGGTATTTAATACTTGCAAGTACACCTAGAAAATGTGTGTTATTGGGGTATATGACATATCCATGCAGAAGCAGAATATTAGTGAAGCCACTGGATAATGAGACAAAGAGCCTAATTCAGACCTGATCATTGTTGTGCAAAATCGCACAGCAGCCGATGATCGAATGACTATGCATGCATATACACCGCAATGCACACACGTGAGCCCAAACAGCAACAGAATGGTGCAAACATTTAGATTGCTAGATGTACGCAAGGTGAATTACAGGAAGTGGACATTTGTGGGTTGTAACTGCCCATTTTCTGGGAGTGTCTGGAAACAAGCAGGCGTCCCCAAGCATTTTCAGGGAGGGTGTGTGACGTCAGCTCTGTCCCCGATCAGCCTGATTCTAAATGTAGGAGTAAGTTCTGAGCTACACACAGACTGGAAAAAACATTCTTTGGTGAGTGAGATGCGAATGGATTTGCAGCTGTCCGCTGACTGGAAAAGTTTTTGCATGGTGTATGCATGCATTCACACACTTGCACGAGCAGGTTTTCACTCTCTATGGGTGGCAACTAACTGATCGCAGCCCTCGACAAATTTGCAGAGGAGTGTTCAGGTCTGAATTAGGCCCAAAGAAGCAGAAGGAAATAGCAAACGTATTAATTTACACTGAATATGCAGTAATGTTTTTATATAGTACCTAATGGCTTAGAATTGGATAACCTGGGGCATTGTGAGTTATGTGGCTCTGATCTGAAGATGACACATGCAATTTCCATCTAGAATTACTGTAATGTACATCTTTAGTAGAAAAAGAATGACACCACCAGGTTTAAGGTCAATGGAAATCCCTGCGGTGGAGAACAGCAGGTAGTAGGCCTGACAGTAAAGGTAGGTGGGATTAGCAATGGTCCAAGGGGTGGAAATAATCTCTGTGCTCCTTATGCCAAGTAAAAAAGAAAACCGTAACTGACCAACAGCCTGTGAGGACAAAACAGTTCACCATTGGTGACAAACCATCAATGGTTGGTAACTATTGATGGTTAATGGCTATACCAATAATAGAGAAATAGAGGTAATCAATTTAATGCAGCCTGGTTCTCTGAGGGCTTCAGACTATTTCTGTGCAGAATAAAGTCCACCACCTTACAACTGTTCTTATTTTACCTACAGCTCAGCAAATGAGATGAGTAAATAACTTACATATGTTTCTCCACTACCAGGATGAGAAGTTAATAATAAATGTGGCAAAATGACAGCATAAATTAAAAAAACAAAACAAACACAGTTCATAAGAACAGTAAACTAAGATTAATCTGACAGTACATAAACTTCATACAGGTGGATAAAGTACATAAATGATGCTATAAATGAGAAGTTGTGGAACAATAAATAAGAAGTGGGTACAATAACTGCCTGAGGCTAAACTCCTACTACTCAGTGTTGGCAGTAATGTGAGCCAAAGCACTACCTCTGGGCAGTCTGAAAAATCCCAGCCATTTGTGAGCAGTAGGACATTATAATGAAGGCAGAAAAGGCGATCTTTAGTGTCAAAGAATAATAGTGGAAGCTAAGCCACCCTGTCCATTCGAGATTGCATTGCCGGCTGAAAATGCAGAAAGGACCTCTAGACTAAAGTAGTGATGAGCGGGTCCCAGACAACCAGACCCTCCTGAACTTTAGGATCCGACTCCTGTTCTGAGCCTTGCTTGGGGTTTCCCACCAGACTCAGGTCCCAAAAATGAGGCAAAACGTCATCATCCCATTGTCGGATTCTATTTGGGTTTTTGAGTCTATAAAGGTCCCAGTGACCGGTGCTGTTTTCACTCCAGCTATGTCAAGTGCACTGAACGGACATGGCCGCAGTGCTGAGGCATGTGGCGTGGGCGTGGGGCTTCTGGCAGCATTCAGTGACAACAAGGGGTGATCTTCCATCATTAACAGTCCATGAGTGCTGGTGAATCTGACAAGGGGTGATCTTACCTGTGCATACATCCAGGGGCTCTGTCTGTCCCAGTGTTAAAAAAAACCAGTATAAAGTGTGTGTACATACATGGGCTGGTGTGTCTCCAGGGGTGCTGTCATCTGGTGTATCTGACAACAAGGGGTGATCTGTCCATATACATCCAGGTGCTCTGCCTGCCCCATTGTTAAAAAAGCCCAGTATACTGTGTGTGTACATCTGGAGGCTGGTGTGTCATATAATCAGTATCAGTCCATGGGTACTGTCAACTAGTGTATCCGACACCAAGGGGTGATCTGTCCATACACGTCCAGGGGCTCTGCCTGTCCAGTGTTAAAAAAGCCCAGTATACTGTGTGTGTACATCTGGAGGCTGGTGTGTCATATAATCAGTATCAGTCCATGGGTACTGTCAACTAGTGTATCCGACACCAAGGGGTGATCTGTCCATACACGTCCAGGGGCTCTGCCTGCCCAGTGTTAAAAAAGCCCAGTATACTGTGTGTGTACATCCAGGGGCTGGTGTGTCATATACATCAGTATCTGTCCAAGGGTGCTGTCGTTAGGTGTATCATACAAGGGGTTATCTGTCCATATACATCCAGGGGCTCTGCCTGCCCAGTGTTAAAAAAGCCCAGTATACTATGTGTGTACATCCAGGGGCTGGTGTGTCGTATACATCAGTATCTGTCCAAGGGTGCTGTCGTTAGGTGTATCATACAAGGGGTTATCTGTCCATATACATCCAGGGGCTCTGCCTGCCCAGTTTTTAAAAAAATAGTATACATAGTTTACATCCAGGAGCTGGTGTGTCGTATTTATCAGTACAGGTTGAGTATCCCATATCCAAATATTCCGAAATACGGAATATTCCGAAATACGGACTTTTTTGAGTGAGAGTGAGATAGTGAAACCTTTGTTTTTTGATGGCTCAATGTACACAAACTTTGTTTAATACACAAAGTTATTAAAAATATTGTATTAAATGACCTTCAGGCTGTGTGTATAAGGTGTATATGAAACATAAATTAATTATGTGAATGTAGACACACTTTGTTTAATGCACAAAGTTATAAAAAATATTGGCTAAAATCACCTTCAGGCTGTGTGTATAAGGTGTATATGTAACATAAATGCATTCTGTGCTTAGATTTAGGTCCCATCGCCAAGATATCTCATTATGGTATGCAATTATTCCAAAATACGGAAAAATCCCATATCCAAAATACCTCTGGTCCCAAGCATTTTGGATAAGGGAGACTCAACCTGTATCAGTCGAGACAGTGGTGCAGTCATTTGGTATATCTTACAACAAGGCACAGTTCATCCTCACAGTGAAAATATAGATAAATATATTTATGCATATAATTTCACCAAAAAATGGGTATATGTTAGTCAATCATTTTCACTTGCTAATACATGAAAATTCATGGAAATCCTGAATGACAACCAATTGAACATTAAACTAACCTCAGAATGGAGTGCGAATGAAGCCACTTTCTTGGACCTACAACTTTACAGGCACCTTGATGGAGCACATATGATGGAACTGTACAGGAAACAGACAGCAAGTAATAGTCTCATACACCAGGAAAGTGCCCATCTTCCAGCTACTGTAAGAAATATACCGAAAGGGGAATTCCTTCGATTGCGTAGGAATTGCTCCGATGACCAAGACTACACAGAGAAATGTGGTGAATTAACCAACAGACTCATCAAGAGAAGATATAGTAAGAAAACTATTAAAACTGCCATACACCAAGTATCGAAACTCAGAAGGGAATCATAATCTTCGGAAATAAGAAAGAAAAAAGCAGAAATAAGATCCGATTCATAGGGAACTTTTGCAAAAATGGAGAATACTGCAAAACATAATACAAAGACACTGGCATATTTTATCAACGGATACAGATCTGTCATCACTTGGGCGACAGAGCGGCTTTCAGCTGGCAAAGAGCACAAAACATTGGGGAACAAACTTGTCTGAAGCCATTTTTCCAGTAAAACCCATAACCAACCAAAATTCAAGGATACATCACCATGTGGCAAATGCAAAGCCGGCACCCATATCCTCATAAAGTATTGTGTCACAGATAGATGCAGTATAATAACAACATCCACATTAAATAATTTATCAACTGTGGTACCACAGGCGTGGTTTACTGCCTTGAGTGCAGTTGTGGTATTAAGTATGTGGGAATGCCCACATGAACGTGCTTAAACAGAGAATTCTCAAACACACAGGGAACATACGCAATGCTGCATCAGACATCTTGAAGATGAAAAAGTTGACCTCAGTTGCGAGACATTTTCTGAAACAACATGGAGACAGCACTACAGATCTGAAGGCCTATGGCCTAGAACATTTCAAAATTGGCACCCGAGGATGTGATTTTGCCCAGGAGCTATTGCACATAGAAAGCCAATGGACATTCAAATGAAACACTGTAACACCATATGGTTTGAATGAAATTATCAATTTCAGTGACTTTTTGTAAATAGTACCATTTACTAAAAATCAACTGACTTTTGCTATTTTCCTCCACATAGTGTTATTCCCTTTTAACTTCCCCCCTACCTACCGCGCCTCCCTGTTGGACAATTCCATCTTGCACCTATTTTCTTTCCATTATGTGCTGTTTGAAGCTTTGCTGACTGTGACAAGAAACATTTGTATAGTTTATGAAACTGCCACCCTGTCTGCCACTGCATTGTACAAGCCCAAAACAGGAGACTTGTGCCGGCACATATCTCTAGACTAAAGTAGCCCAGTGTCAAAGATTGCACATTCATTTCACTTCTTATTGTAATTTTCTTAATTGTGAAATAGATGCATGTGATCATAGCGGACCCAGAACAAACACTGCAGAATTTACAGTGCATTAAAAATGATGTTTCTCTTGATGTGTACAGTAGTTGTTTAATGCCATTTTCAGTGGGGTAATATTACAAGCAATATGCTAGATAGTAACATTCCCAGTGAAATAAAACAACTGTAATCATTGAAAGGCTTGCAAAACATACATATGTTTCAGTAATATCCAGGGACTGCTACAGAGGAGGGGCTGCAGCTCAATTAAAAATTAAATTAGTGCTGGCACACCAACTGCCCATGAGTCAGTTTGAAATGGCAGTTGGTGACAGTTTGTGGCTCCCCTATTTGAAATTTGAACTGACCTGCAGCCTTTGCTCTGGAACCGCCACTGGTACTGTCTATCTAACATAATATAAATACATAAATAAATAAAATGCATCTAAAAAAAGTCATTCTTAAACTGAAAGCACCGTTTGACTTTCGAATGAAGTTGTCACACATGCGCAATGGTGGTTTTCAAAAGCAACACCTGGAGGACGAACACATTTATTGCACTGACCAGAAAAATAAATCATTACACTGCAGGTGAATATGCTACACTGCAGCTGAATATGCCTCCCTGCGACCAGGCACAGGCATCCATAAATTGATTAGTCTTTTGCATTTCATGCCACATGGAGGATAGTTTAGAGTGGCTACATCAGTAGAATACATAGTAACATAGTAACATAGTATCTGAGGTTGAAAAAAGACAATTGTCCATCGAGTTCAACTTATTTGTGGTCTCCTATGCATGATGATTTGGCTAAAATTTCTGACTGATGCTGCTGTCAGCCATTGCATTTTATCCCTATTTATAGTAACTATAATGCATGACTATACACCATACCCCTGGATATCCTTATCCATTAGGAATTTATTTAAACCATTCTTAAAGGTGTAGACAGATTCCGCCATTACAACTCCCTCAGGCAGGGAATTCCAAACACGTATTGTCCTTACCGTGAAAAAGTCTTTATGCCGTATTGTGCGGAATCTCCTCTCCTCTAACCTGAGCGAGTGTCCACGATTCCTCTGTGTTGATCTAACCAAAAACAGATCCCGCGCAAGCTCTGTGTATTGTCCCCTTATATATTTGTAGATGTTGATCATTTAATAGCAGATCATCTTAATGATTATTTTTGCTCAGTATTTACTACTGAAAGAGAGGGGAAGGGGCCACAGTTAAGTTGCAGGGATATTCAGGAAAATGAAACAAGTACATTTACAGAGGAGAAGGTCCTAACAGAACTCTCAAAGCTGAAAGTGGACAAATCTATGGGGCTAGATGGGATACATCCAAGGATACTAAAAGAACTTAAAGAGGTGCTGGTAGCACCATTGACAGAATTATTCAACCAGTCATTAGCTACAGGAGAAATTCCAGGGGACTGGAAAAGAGCAAACGTAGTCCCACTGCACAAAAGTGGAAGCAAGGAAGAGGCAAACAACTACAGACCAGTGAGTCTTACATCAGTAGTAGGGAAATTGATGGAAACACTCTTAAAAGAAAGAGTTGTAGATCATCTCAAATCCGGCAATTTACTGGATCCCAAACAGCATGGATTCACTGGGGGGAGATCATGTCAAACAAATCTTATTGACTTTTTTGATTGTGTGACTAAAGTGATGGATAAAGGTGGAGCCATGGATATAGCTTATCTTGACTTTAGTAAGGCTTTTGATACAGTTCCACATCGCAGACTGCTAAATAAACTTGAAAGTTTGGGATTGGATATTAGGATTATAGAATGGATAAGATCTTGGTTGAAGGATAGAAAACAGAGAGTTGTGGTAAATGGAGTGCATTCACAGGAGGGAAATGTTACCAGTGGAGTACCCCAGGGATCTGTACTTGGACCAGTGCTTTTTAATATCTTTATTGGTGACATTGCAAATGGGATTAAATGGAAAGTATGCCTTTTTGCAGATGACACAAAGGTATGCAACAGGGTAGACACACCAGGTTGGGTAAAACAAATGATTGAGGATCTAAGTAGACTAGAGGAATGGTCAAGAGTCTGGCAATTACAGTTTAATGCCCAAAAATGCAAAATCATGCACTTGGGTCTCAAAAATCCTAAAGCTAAATACAGTATTAATGGCACTATACTGAAAACTACTGAGGAGGAAAGGGATCTAGGAGTCACTATTTCAGATGACTTAAAAGCAGGTAAGCAATGTAACAAGGCAATGAGGAAGGCTAGTCAGATGCTTGGCTGCATTGGGAGAGGAATCAGCAGCAGAAAGAAAGAAGTAATAATGCCACTGTATAGGTCATTGGTACGGCCTCATCTAGAATACTGTATTCAGTTCTGGAGGCCATATCTTCAAAAGGATATTAATAGATTAGAAACTGTACAAAGGAGGGCAACTAAAATGGTGCATGGCCTACATCACAAAACATACCCAGAAAGACTAAGAAATCTCAATATGTATAGTTTGGAGCAGAGAAGAGATAGGGGGACATGATAGAAACTTTCAAATATATGAAGGGTTTTAACAAAGTCCAGGAGGGAAACATTCTCCAAATGAAGAGAAGCAATAGGACACGAGGACATGCACTGAGACTGGAGGGGGGGAGGTTCAGGGGAAATTTGCGGAAAAATTATTTCACAGAAAGGGTAGTGGACAAGTGGAATAGCCTCCCATCAGAGGTGGTAGAGGCTAAGACAGTAGAGCAATTTAAACATGCATGGGATAGACATAAGGATATCCTTACAAAGAAATAAGGATCAAATAAGGTTAGTGATAAAAAAAAATAATATAAAAAAAAAAAAGGGGCAGACTAGATGGGCCAAGTGGTTCTTATCTGCCGACAAATTCTATGTTTCTATGTTTCTATCATATCCCCTCTTAGTCTACGCTTTTCCAATGTAAACATGCCTAGTCTTTCAAGCCTTTCCTTGTATTCCATCGTCTAAATGCCCTTAATTAGTTTGGTCGCCCTCCTCTGTACCTTTTCAAGCTCCAGGATATCCTTTTTGTAGTATGGTGCCCAGAATTGTACACAGTATTCAAGGTGTGGCCTCACTAGTGATTTATATAACGGGAGTATAATACTCTCGTCCATAGCATCAATACCCCGTTTTATGCATGCTAATATCTTATTAGCCTTCTTTGCGGCAGTCCTACTTTGGGTACTACTGCTTAGCTTGCTATCTATGAGGACACCTTAGTCCTTTTCCAGTACAGAATCCCCTAATTTTACCCCATCTAGTAGGTAGGTGTAATTTTTGTTCTTGTTACCACAGTGCATTACCTTACACTTGTCTGTGTTGAAGCGCATTCTCCATTTGGCTGCCCATGCTTCTAATTTAACTAAGTCGTTCTGAAGAGACTCAGCATCTTCCTCTGTATTTATAGCCTTACACAATTTGGTATCATCTGCAAAAATTGACACCATGCTCTCTAGACCTTCTGTTAGGTTGTTAATGAAAATATTGAACAATAGCGGTCCTAATACTGAGCCTTGCGGCACACCACTTAGCACTTCAGTCCAAGTTGAAAAAGATCCATTAACCACAACGCGCTGCTCCCTATTATCTAACCAGTTTTTGACCCAAGTGCATATTGTGCTTCCTAGCCCTGATTTCTTGTAGCTTGTAGATAAGTATCATGTGTGGTACAGTATCGAACGCTTTGGCAAAGTCTAAAAAGATTACATCCACGTCTTTACCCTGATCTAGGTTTGCGCTTACTGTTTCATAAAAGCCAAGTAAGTTGGTTTGACGGGATCTGTCCTTCATAAACCCATGTTGATTCCTTTTAATGACCTTATTGACTCCAAGGAACTTCTGAATACTGTCTCTTAGAATACCTTCCAATACTTTCCCAACTATAGATGTAAGACAAACAAGTCTATAATTACCTGGTTCAGCTTTACTTCCCTTTTTTTTAGGCACTACTTCCGCTATACGCCAGTCTTTGGGAACCATACCTGATATAATTGTCCTTAAAGATCAAAGATAGCGATTTTGCCAGTTCTGAGTGAAGCTCCATTAGAACCCTTGGGTGAATACCATCGGGCCCTGGTGATTTATTAATCTTTAAATGTTTTAATCGGTCACAGACTACTTCCTCGCTTAAATAAGTACCTATCAGTGGGATATTCTCATTATTGAGATTGTGTATCAGTCCCTGAAATGGGTCCTCCCTAGTGAATACTGTTGAAAAAAACTAATTTAGTGTATCCGCTATGTCATTATCATTTTTGCTTAAGACTTGTCTTTTAATGTCAGAGACTTACTGATTTTCTGTGCATGCATCAATGCATGTTGCTTTAGGAGAGGTGGCCATGGATATATGTTGCTTGTACAATAAAATCATCAGTAAATGAACTGTAATTTTTGAAACCAGATATGAAATGTTCTATCTGATTTCATAATTCTCAGATGTAGGAATAATTTGATCTTTTTTTATAAGACTGCTGCACTTGTAAGTAAATTCTGTGTGATGGGACTATGGGGTAAATTTATCATCATGCTTTAAACCTGATGATTGCAATTTATTGTCGCCGCTTGTAGCAAACAGAAATTAAGAATGTATTAAAAACACACACGCACAGGAGCCCATCCCTGGGATGTGAAGGATTAAGGGGGGTACTGACCGGAGAGATGTGTGCTGAGCGATCTTTACACAGACTGTTCAGCACACATCTCTCCCCCTGCTCAGCACAGCGCGATGTGCTGAGCAAGGGGTGGGACAGACGGAGGGCCGCTCACTTCATACAGCGGTGAATTGAGCAACCCGCTAGATTGAGCCTGCATGCCGGCTCAATTTAGCACCGGCAATAGCTGCTATCACTGGGGTGCATACACACGGCAGATCTGTGCTTAAAATCTAAGCAATCTAGTCAGATTGCTTAGATTTTAAACACAGATCTCTCCGTGTGTACCCCCTTAAGTGATCACCCCACTTTAGCACTTCTCCTTTGCGCTTGTGCCTGCGCTTACCCCACTGCACTTGTGCGCAATTCACTTCCTACAAATGTTATGTATAAACTGTAGGCTATACTGGCTAATGCCAACTGAAGATGATGTTAGCTCCAGGACCAAGCTCAATAATTGAAACTATGGAAACCTATTGTCACGGGGAATGGGTTTTGTGAATCCGGAATTGCTGCTTGCGGTTTGGTATCGGTGACATTAGGCAGGATTAGCCAAGCAGGCTGAATGAAAGTCTTTTTCATAGATCTTCTAAGGAGGTTCCATGGGTGCCCTAGCTGTTTACTTGTTAGAGCGGTTGCGTCGGCAGGGCCTGTACATCTGTGGACGAACGTCTGATGGAAACCCGGATAGGAAGACTGTAGACTGGGGTAACTGAGACTCGCTGAGAGAGATGGTGACTCGGTGAGGTCAGCATGCGAGGAGAAATAACCGGGTGTAGATCCAGCGATCCAGGCGAGAACTCAGGAAACAGGATGCTTTAGAAGCAATGCTGTGGAGCACAGAGAACTAGCACACACAAGGCTGTGTGAGAGACGTTGCACTGGTGATTGCTTACCCAGAAATCCCTAGATTTATACCTGCAGACTGTTTCTCATTGGTTTTGCAAACCTTGCAGGTAAATGAGTGTTTTAGATTAGCTGACCCTTCAAAGGCGGCGACACCCATCCCGAACCTCTGCAGCTGGAAGCTGCACAAATGTTTGCTGCTGCCTCTGAGACCTCTCCTCCCAGACATGTCTTCAAGAAGTCATGCCCCTCGCCAGCAGCCCACACCCCCACTGGAGGGACTGCATCAGAGCATCCTGACAGGTAAGTACCACTGGTCCCGGAACCCGACCCGCCGGACCGTGACACCTATGAGGGCTGCTTTTCCAGCCGAAAATGGGGGACAGCAGCAGCTCCAATATCTGCAGTGTTCCCCTGTAGATACATTCAGGTGGTAATTAGTACTTGTGAGTACACCCAGAAAATGTGTGTTATTGGGGGATATGACATATCCATGCAGAAGCAGAATATTGATGAAGCCACTGGATGATGAGTCTAAGAACCTGAAGGAAGTAGCAAACATGTTTTAACCCCTTCAGTGTCAAGTTTTTAATTTAAAAGCACACACTGGGGGCATGTGTTTTAAATTACAGTGGGAGAGGGGGGAAGGTGCAGGGGGCGCGACTGATGGGGAAGGGTGAGTTAATCGCCTGACACACCAGTGGGCATCGCCAGCCCCAGCACTGATTCCTGGCTGCCTTGTGGCACACAGGAATCAGCATAATGCATTTTACTGCTAAGCCCACCCACTTGCCAATGGGAGTCCCAGGGGTGGACTAAACTCCATAATGGAGCATACTGATTCCCGGGTACCATGCACACTGCACGGCTGTTCCTGGGATATCAGTCAGTAACATGCCTGGAAATCTTCTGGGGTTGCCAGCGCTGTCATCGTTGGCAAGCCCAGAAGATTTCCGTGCATAATACTGAAGGAGTTAATTTATACTGAACATGCAGTAATGTTATTACTCCTTATGGCTTAGAATTGGATAACAGAAGGCATTGTGAGTTATGTGGCTCTGATCTGAAGATGACACATGCAGTTTCCATCTAGAATTATTGTAATGTACATCTTTGGTATATAAAAGATGGCACCAGGTTTAACTTCAATGGATATCCCTCCTGTGGGGGATAACAAGCGTAAGGCCAAACAGTAAAAAGAGTAAGGATTATTAGTGCTCCAAGGGGTGGAAATAGACTCTGTGCTCCCTATGCCAACTTCTGTAAATAAATAAATAGACCAACAGCCTACAGGGGTAAAACCATTTACCATTTGTGGTAAACCATCAACGGTTTTTAATTATAGATGGTCAATGGCTGTACCAATAATAGAGAAGTAGAAATAGAGGTAAACAAGTCAATGCAGCCTGGTGCTCTGAGGGCCTCTGACTATTTTGTGCAGAATACAGTCCAGCACCTTACAACTGTTCTTATTTTACTTACAGCTAATATAAGCAATGTAGTGATGAGTAAACAACTAACATAAGTTCTTCCACCAAGATAGGAGTGGAGGTGAAAGCCTGTGTGTTGTTCCTGATTGCGTGTGCCTCTCTAATTTTTTTAATCACCTCCTTGACACTGTCCTCTTCCTCTTGCCTCTTCTCATAATGTGAAATGTTTATAGCTAGCTATGATTTGGAGAACTTGCCAAGATTTTTCCAGGGGGAACACCTGTTGCTTAAATTATGAGTTAATTATAGTCTGCATGTCCTGTTTAAACAACATAAGGGTGGGTGGTAGGGCCCAAGGACAATTCCATCTTGCACCTCTTTTTTTATTTGCATTATGTTCACTTTGGGGCCCTAGTTTTTATATCTGTCATACTGTCTGCCACTGCAGTGCCACTCCTAGATGTGCCAGGTGTTTGTGCCGCTCACTTGTGTCGCTTAGCTTAGTCACCCAGCTACCATGGTGTAACCTTTTGGCCCAAAAACAATATTATGATGTGTAAGTTGTTCAGAATTAGCTGGAAATGAGTGGAAATGAGTCTTATTGAGGTTAATAATACCATAGGATCAAAATTACCCCCAAATTTTGTGATATTAGCAGTTGTTTTTTTTTAAATCCAGATCCAAAACCAAAATAAAAACCCGAAAGGGTGGTTTTAACAAAACCAATCCAGATTCAAAACACAAACGGAGATTCAGATCCAAAACCAAAACAACAAACCCGAAAAGTGTCCGCCGCACATCTCTATTAGGCACGCAGTACCTGTGATACCTCTCTCAACCACTTAGACATAACCTGAAAACCACGGGGATGTTATGCTAACACTGGGGTGTATGACAAGATGTGATCACAAAACCAGTGAGCATCTCTTAAGTATAATTCTAATGTGATAATTATTGTCAATGTTAAATGCTTTAATAAAAACATGAATACAATCCCAATGGTAACTTTATTATGGTGAGTGCAGAGTTCTGTATTTTTTATTTAAACACTGTTGTTACATGCTACATGAACCGGAGATCTAGGAGTGGTGAGTGGCAGTGGATCAATGCTTTGATAGATAGAAAGATACACAGATAGATAGAATTACAGTATTAACAGTAAGCTCTAAGTCACTTCCGGATCTAGGTTGATGTTATTTACACCAGTGCCTGCAGGAATGTACTGGTGTCTGAACTGTTATGCACACCAGTGCCTGCAGGAATGTACTGGTGTCTGAACTGTTATGCACACCAGTGCCTGCAGGAATGTACTGGTGTCTGAACGGATAGGGATGCAAAACAAATGAACTCACAGACAGACTGGGGAATATGACATTACGTACACAGAAGGTGATAGGGTAACAAAATTAACACAAAGTGAACAGAGAAGCCCAGAGGCTAAGAAACTGGGTGTCTCCCTAGTATTAGGAATGCTCAGATGGAAAAAGAAAGATGTTGTGTTTTAATACGTAGAGAACCCGAAATGCTGTTGCTAAGGGCAACAGCAAAACCCTAAAGGGTTACCAACGGGTGTGGCAGTAAACTCCTTGGTCAGAGATGGAATGATAGACACAAGGAGAGTCTCCACAATCCTAATCCTCACTTGTAGTGCACAGGTTCAGCTTACTGCCACTAAACTGACACCTGAACACCTTGCACAGTGAGAAAGGATTTAGGCAGGCAAGTCTGAGAATACAGCCGCAAACTTGCTAAATTCACAGAGTAGCAAAAGAACCCCAGCAAGTTAAACGACTGACTCCAGTCTTACTGCTAGGTCGGGATTGGCAGAGTGTAGTACCAAATCCCCAGGCCTATTTGCAGTAAGCAACAACAAATACAAAGCTACACAGTACTGGCTAACTTTCAGGAACTAACTAACCAACAAAGATTCAGCAGCATCTGCTTAACCTGAGAAGAGGGTTTATAAAGCAGGTGCTGTCCACGCCCCACTCATACCTCACAGACTGTGAGCACAAAAACCAGCACCGGATCCCCTGCCATGCACAGAGCCTGTAACCACTGCACAGCAAAAGACCCGAACCGGAGTATCAGCTGCGCTCAGGTTACTCCGCTTGCACTCGTCTCCCGGTTGCCATGACGACGTGGCAGCACAGGGCAGGAGACCCTAAAAGTTGATGACGTGAGGCAGCAAGTCCCGGAGCTCCGCCAAGACCCATCCACAGGCACCTTTTAATGGCCCTTACTGGCCTCCAATTGCCCTGCACTGCTCCCCCCTGCTCCCGCAACCCTGAGGGACCGCTTTATTACGCTATGTACCCCGCTCCTCACTATATATAGGGCAATGCAACCTATTTTATTTTTTCTTTAAATGTGGGTGGACAGGCGGAGCTCCACCCTCACACTCCACTACTGGTTATTAAGTTAATGTGGTTTTTATATTTGCCTTTGCTAATTTTCCTGTTAGGAAGTACTGAGCCCCTCCTCTCCTCCCCCTATTTCCTTGCTACCCTCCCCCCTCCCCCTCCATTACATTATATTCTATTGTATTTCTTAGACATTAACAACTATAGTACTTGTGCCTCCCCTCTCATCCTGAGCCTACTCTGACAATATGCTCGTGGAACGTGGGCTGGTTCAACTCGCCTGCGAAATGCAGGAAGATTCTCCTCTATCTCAATTAGAAAAATGTTGATATTGCGTTTCTACAGGAGTCCCATCTGGTTTCTGCTGAAGTGGTTAAACTCAATACTTTAGACTGGTCTGTTTTAGGCTCTAGTTCTCATAACTCCAAAGCCAGAGGTGTCATCATCCTGATCAAAAGACATTTTCCCTATGATGATTTGACTGTTCGTTCGGATGAATCGGGTAGAACGGTACTATTAACACTTAAGCTATTTGGACAGCCTCTGACAATTTGTAATGTATATGCGCCCTCTACCTAAACCAAGAGAATCCTACAATCATTAATTGCCTTACTGACCCCGTACCTTTCCTCCTCTATTATGCTGTGTGGAGATTTTAATCTAGTTACCTCACTTCTCCTGGATAGATCCTCTACACCCCCTAGAGGCCTAACCCTTCCCAAACTTGGAATATCTTTACTAGCAGATAAGCTCTTATTGGTGGATGTTTGGAGGGCCCTCAACCCCACTGACAGAGACTATACCTGTTTGTCCTCAGCCCACTACACCCTGTCCCGAATTGATTACATATTCACTTCTCATGCCCTCTTTCCTAGTGTGGTAGACGCTCTCATTTCTCCAAAATTTTTATCTGCCCATGCCCTTGTGACGTCCTCTATCCAAATTTCGGGACCGCAGGTTGTGGAAATTCCCCTCTTATTTTTCCAAATCTTTGAAGTTCCGTAACAAACTCGAAGCAGCTTGGGAGACGTTTGCCTTGGACAATGCCTTGCATGCAGACTTTAACCCCATGCTCTTTTGGTTATCCCCCAAATCCGTATTACGGGGTGAGATAATTTCATATGTGGCCAGTTCCTGTAAAAAGTATACAGAGCATTATCTGGAGTTTCAGACTGCTCTGACCTCAGCCTTTCAGCGGTTCAAGTCCGAGCCGAATGTCATTACCAAACACAGTTATCTTTTGGCAAAGACACACTTTGACGAATTCTTGCAGACAATAGGGGATAAATACATGTTTAATGTTAACTACAGGATTCACAAATTCGGAAACAAAACTGGTTAATTGTTATCCAACCTATTGCGAGTTTCTCACCCTCCCTTGACCACGAGACCCTTAGTGACGAGTACCAACGCAGAAATCTCTGACGTCATGCACTCCTTTTACTCGGATCTTTATTCCCCCACAGTTCCCCGCCCCCACCCACCGGATTCCCTTGATAAGCCTGCACCTGCTGACCCTTTGGAGAGCCTACAAACCCCTATTCTAACTCTGGAGCTTTGTCAATCCCTAGCAACCCTAATTACTTTGGAAGAGATTCGTATGACCATTGGCCACTTTAAACGTGATAAAGCCCTGGGTCCAGTCGGCTTTTCTGCCGATTTCTATAATCTGCTTTTGCCCAAAATTAAGACTCCCTTGCTGCATGCGCTTAACTCTTTGCTTACATCAGGGACTCTCCCTTTATATTTTAACACAGCGATAATTAAAGTATTGCCAAAACCTGTCAGGGATCTTACTCTCCCGGGATTGTACTGCCCCATTTCCCTACTCAACCTCGATTATAAACTACTGACTAAAATTCTGGCTGATTGTGTAAAATTACCCCTATCCCATATCATTCATCCAGATCAAATAGGCTTCATCTGGGGCAGATATTCTGAGGTCAATGTCCGTTCTGTCCTATCAGCAGTTCACGCCTTCTCCACCTCGCCTCTACCCACCTATGGGCCTAATTCTGAGTTGATCGCAGCAGCAAATTTGTTTGCAGTTGGGCAAAACCCTGTGCTCTGCAAGGGGAACAGATATAACATGTGCAGATAGAGTTAAATTTGAGTGGGGTGTATTCAAACTGAAATCTAAATTGCAGTGTAAAAATAAAGCAGCCAGTATTTACCATGCACAGAAACGAAATAACCCACCCAAATCTAACTCTCTCTGCAAATGTTATATCTGCCACACCTGCAGTGCACATGGTTTTGCCCAATTGCTAACAAACTTGCTGCTGCGATCAACTCAGAATTACCCCCTATATCCTTTCCTTCGACGCAGAGAAGCCGTTTGATCTGGTTGAATGGCCCCATCTTTACCTCTCCTTAGCACGTTTCGGCTTCCTGCCAGCTTTCATTGACTGGATCAAACTATTATATATGCACCCCCAGACTCAGGTTTCCTGTAATGGTGTTCTGTCTTCCCCCTTCCCTGTCGGAAGAGGTACTAGACAGGAATGCCCTTTACCCCCATTACTTTTCAACATAGCTCTTGAACCGTTGGCGATAGCTTTGCGTGCATCCACAAGGTTTAAGGGGAATTGAATTGGCGACGTGGAACTCTAAGTGGCTTTATTTGCAGATGACATGCTCCTTTTCATATCTGACCCTGACATCTCCCTCCCAGAGATTCTTGGCCTGATATCTTCTTTTGGAGTGGCTTCAGGCTATCGTATCAACATCACCAAATCTGAATTGTTACCCCTGGGAATCCCCCACGCGTCTACCCCCTGTACCGCCTCAACATTAGCGCTGGCATTTAAGACTGTCCCAGATAAGATCACCTACTTAGGAATACAAATCCCATCAGACTTGTCCACTCTATTTGAGGTCAATTTCACACCCATGCTAGCTAAACTTACTACTACCCTAGACTCCTGGAAGCTTTTGCCCCTCTCTGTCCTGGGTCGAGTAGCGGTTCTTCAAAGTATGTTTTTTCCAAAGTTATACTACCTTATGCAACTGTTACCTATTCATCTTTCCACAAAAGACTTGTTATATCTGCGTAAAATCTTAACCATATTTCTCTGGAAAGGCAAGAAACCCCTAATAGTTTTTAAAAAATTAGCTGCGCCTCGCAATGCTGGAGGTGTTGGTTTGCCTGACTTACTTTCTAACTCTTTGTCAGCGCTTTTCCATTGGGCTGCTGATTGGCTGACTGACAGACATTCTTTCACGGACCTAGATGAGGCTATGTTTTCCCCCTTTTCCCTAGTGCTCTCCTACACTCTGCACCGAAGACTATCCCTCCTCATATTCTCCGTTCCCCATTGTTTCATGACATCTACTATGCAATGCTCAAACTAAACAAATTGTTTCACAGAAATCATATGTTTACACTGCAAATCCTCTTTGGGGAAATCTTACGTTCCCCCTTCCCTTGCAAACTCTGCCTTTAAACTCTGGAGACATAAAGGATTGTCACATTCCTCCAAGGTCTTTGACCCAGTGGGAAATTTATTACTAGTTGTTTACCTTCATGATAAATATGGCATCCCTCAAACGCATTTCTATATGTATTTACAGGTCCATCACTACCTTTCCTCACTGCTGCATTCCGTTGGTCACTCTTCCCTTCCCTCCGGCCCTCCTGACCCGTTACAATCAGTGATATCCCTATGTGAGCGTATACACTTTCACACTAGGATACTATACAACCTCCTAACTGACATACCCATGACCTCAAGAAGGAACGCACTATTGTCACAATGGCAGAAAGATGTCCCTTCCCTTCCCGACCCCGCTGCTCTTAGTAAATATTACTGTTCCACTATCCTCGGCCTATCTACAAGAAGTGCATCTCCGGACATCACAAAGAGCCTATGTTCCTCAAATCCAACATGCCCGCTACAACCCCTTGATTTCTGGTGAATGTCCTAAGTGCCATTATCATTTGGCAACCTTCTACCATAACTTCTGGGACTGTGGCCACATTAGGAAGTTTTGGTGTAAGGTGCTCTTCTTCATCAACAGTCTGCTTCACACCCATGTCACTCCTGATCCTTTAGCCTGCTTATGTGCGAACTTCTCCCAATGGGTTCTGGGTGCACATGGATGTGGGATCATACTGTTCCTGACCATATTGGTCACAGTATCTAAGAAAATAATTCTTACCTACTGGGTCTCCAAATCCAAGCCCTCATTGCTGGAAGTGCAGATATTACAGATATTGTACTTTGCTCTAGTGAACATTTAAACTGGTGTCGTTAAATTTTATGCTAGATGGCAAAAGTATACTGATTCACTCCCACTTTCCACTTAAGCTCGCATATTTACGGTCTTTGAGTCGACTGAATGGTACCTACTCCGACAGATCTCATTGAAGTCTAAACCACTATAGTTGAATGTCTGAATGCCCTGTACCCCTCCCCCTCCCTTTCTCCCTTTCTCATCCTATCCTCTTGTGTCCCGCCGCATATTGTTTCATTGACATAGAAGGTTTTTCATATTTTCACTGTGTTATTTGACTCTCGGTGTGGCAATGACAGGTTCCACCCACCTCGTCTTCTTATCTTATCTCTCGACTGTTTATGTTTATTGGTTTACTGTCAAGTCTGATTACCTCAACATTATGTGCAGGTCTACTGTTTGTTATGGCTGTTAGATCTCTCATTCGAGTGTCACTTACATTTTATACCTTTTGTACCTGTTATCCTGTTTATACTGAAAAATCTCAATAAAACAGATTTATAAAAAAAACATTAAGTTGTAAGTATATGGAGCTACACCAGGCAATGCAAGTATTTAGGATTTAGGCCTCCAATAACACTAGAACACAACAAAAGAAACAGACTGCTGTGGGCCCCCATAGATAATTAAGTTGAATCAGCGGTCCTACTATTTTCTTTTTATCCCATAGATTGTCTAGTATGCCTCTATTACAATGTCCTATTGCTCATAAGTGACTGGGACTTCTCAGACTGCACAGATGTAGTACTTTGGCTCGCATTACCGCCAACACCCAGTTTAACCCCCATGCAGCTATTGTACACATGTATTATTTATTGTTCCACAACTTCTCATTTATGGTGGTTTTGTCAAAACCAATCCAGATCCAAAACAGAAATGGAGATCCAGATCCAAAACCAAAACACAAAACCTGAAAAGTGTCCGTCGCACATCTCTACTTTAAACATTTCTCCTTTGGGACCTCACTGAGCTGCTGCACAATTCAATTCCCTGTAAATGATGTTATGTATAAACTATAGGCTACCATGGGCAATGTAATCTGAGATATTGTTAGCTCCAGGGCCAAGCTCAATAATACAAAGCAATCTGGAGTTTGGTAATTTTGGCATTGACACTATAGAAAACTATGAGGACTGCTTTTCCATCCGAAAATGTAGGACAGCAGCAGCACCAAAATCTGCAGTAGACCCTGTAGATACATTCAGGTTGTATTTAATACTTGCAAGTACACCCAGAAAATGTGTGTTATTGGGGTATATGACATATCCATGCAGAAGCAGAATATTAGTGAAGCCACTGGATGATGAGACAAAGAGCCTAATTCAGACCTAATCATTGTTGTGCAAAATTGCACAGCGGCTGATGATCGAATGACTATGCATGCATATGCGCCGCAATACACACACGTGAGCCCAACCAGCAACAGAATGGTGCAAAAATTTAGATTGCTAGATGTATGCAAGGTGATTTACAGGAAGCGCACATTTAGGGGTGGTAACTGGCCATTTTCTGGGAGTGTCTGGAAACAAGCAGGCGTTCCCAAGCATTTTCAGGGAGGGTGTGTGACGTCAGCTCTGTCCCCGATAAGCCTGATTCTAACGCACTGTAGGAGTAAGTCCTGGGCTACACACAGACTGGAAAAAACATTCTATGGTAAGTAAGATATGAATGGATTTGCAGCTGTCCGCTGACTGGAAAAGTTTTTGCATGGTGTATGCATGCATTCACACACTTGCACGAGCGGGTTTTCACTCTCTGTGGGTGGCAACTAACTGATCGCAGCCCTCAGCAAATTTGCAGAGGAGTGTTCAGGTCTGAATTAAGCCAAAAGAAGCAGAAGGAAATAGCAAACGTATTAATTTACACTGAATATGCAGTAATGTTTTTATATAGTACCTAATGGCTTAGAATTGGATAACCTGGGTCATTGTGAGTTATGTGGCTCTGATCTGAAGATGACAGATGCAATTTCCATCTAGAATTACTGTAATATACATCTTTAATAGAAAAAGGATGACACCACCAGGTTTAAGGTCAATGGAAATCCCTGCGGTGGAGAACAGCAGGTAGTAGGCCTGACAGTGAAGGAAGGGGGTATTAGCAATGCTCCAAGGGGTGGAAATAATCTCGGTGCTCCTTATGTCAAGTAAAAAAGAAAACCGTAACTGACCAACAGCCTATGAGGACAAAACAGTTCACCACTGGTGGCAAACCATCAATGGTTGGTAACTACTGATGGTTAATGGCTATACCAATAATAGAAAAATAGAGGTACTCAATTTAATGCAGCCTGGTTCTCTGAGGGCTTCAGACTATTTCTGTGCAGAATAAAGTCCAACAATTTACAAATGTTCTAATTTTACCTACAGCTAAGCAAATGAGATGAGTAAATAACTTTTCCACTACCAGGATGAGAAGTTAATAATAAATGTGGCAAAATGACAGCTTAAATTAAAAAAAAAAACACAGTTCATAAGAACAGTAAATGACAGTACATAAACTTCATACAGGTGGATAAAGTATATAAACGTTGTATAAATGAGAAGTTGTGGAACAATAAATAAGAAGTGGGTACAATAACTGCCTGAGGCTAAACTCCTACTGCTCAGTGTTGGCAGTAATGTGAGCCAAATCACTACCTCTGCGCAGTCTTAAAAATTCCAGCCATTTGTGAGCAGTAGGACATTATAATAAAGGCAGAACAGGCAATCTTTAGGGTCAAAGAATAATAGTTGGAGCTAAGCTTCCCTGTCCATTCGAGATTGCATTGCCAGCTGAAAATGCAGAAAGGACCTCTAGACTAAAGTAGCAATGAGCGGGTCTGGTTCTCAGACAAACAGACCCTCCCGAACTTTAGAATTTGACTCCTGATCTGAGTTTGGCTCGGGGTTTCCCACCAGACTCAGATCCCAAAAAACGAAGCAAAACGTCATCATCCCATAGTCGGATTCTCACAGTTTTTGATTCTAAAAAGGCCCCCGGTGACCGGTGCCATTTTCACTCCAGCAATGTCGAGTGCACTGAACGGACATGGCCATCTCAATGCTGAGGCATGTGGTGTGGGCGTGGGGCTGCTGGCTGCATTCAGTAACAACAAGGGGTGATCTTCTATCATTAACAGTCCATGAGTGCTGGTGAATCTGACAAGGGGTGATCTTACTTGTGCACACATCCAGGGACTCTGCCTGTCAGTGGCGTAAGTTCGTCACAGTCGCACGGAGGCAAGATAAATATTGGTGCCCCCCTATGTCCTATATTAAGATAAATATATGTATGTATGTATGTATGTGTGCGTGTATATATATATATATATATATATTTATGTGTGTGTGTGTGTGTGTGTGTGTGTGTGTTTGTGTGTGTGTGTGTGTGTATATATGGAGTGTTCTGAAAAAAAATTATATACTGTATTTATAAATTTAATTGTCTTTTATTTAAAATCACACATTTCTTAGCAGTCATACCCAGGATTAGAACCCAAGACCTGTTACACAGCAGATACTTTACTGATGGAGTTATTTGCTCCTGTAGAGGAAGCATGAGAATTCTAACTATATGAAGTTACGTGTAATTGCCAGAGAAGTAGCTTCATATAGTTAGAATTCTTCTATTTCCTATACAGGAGCAAACAGCTTCATCAGTAAGGTGCCGCATCCTGTGTAATAGGTTGTGGTTTCTAATCCTGGGTATGACACTTGTAAAATGTGTATATTCAGTATAATAAAGAGGGTGTGATTTGTAAGGTGCAGGGACCAGTGAGGAAGTCAACCACTGAAAAGACAGCGGCAGCTATCAATTAACTTAATTCAATGGTGTCACAGAATGGGAGGAGAGGTGCCCCCCTTCAGAGCAGGAGCCCGGCGGCAGATGACTCCGTTGCCTCCCAGAGTTCTGCCTCTGCTGCCTCTCCTAGTGTTAAAAAAACAAGTATACTGTGTGTAAATACGAGTGCTGTTGTGTCTTCAGGGCTGTTGTCGTCTGGTGTGTCTGACAACAAGGGGTGATCTGTCCATATATATCCAGAGACTATGCCTGAACCAATGTTAAAAAAGCCCAGTATACTGTGTGTGTACATCCGGCGGCTGGTGTGTTGTATTAATCAGTATCAGTCCAGGGGAAATGTCAACTGGTGTATCTGACAACAATGGGTGATTCAGGGGTGCTGCCTGCCCCAGTGTTAAAAAAAATCCAGTATACTGTGTGAGTACATCCAGGGGCTGGTGTGTCGTATAACTCCAGTATACTGTGTGTGTTCATCCAGAGGCTGGTGTGTCATATGTATCACAATCAGTCAAGACAGGGTTGCTGTTGTTTGGTGTATCTGACAACAAGGCATACTGTAGTTCGTGCTCACAGTTAAAATATAGATAAATATATTTGTGCACATAATTTCACCAATAAATGGGTGTATGTTAGTCAATAATTTTAACTTGCTAATACATGAAAATTCATGGGATTCCTGAATGACAACCAATTGAACATTAAACTAACCTCAGAATGGAGTGCGAGTGAAGACACTTTCTTGGACTTTCATCTTTACAGGCACCTTGATGGAGCACTTATGATGGAACTGTACAGGAAACATACAGCAAGTAATAGTCTCATACACCAGGAAAGTGCCCATCTTCCAGCTACTGTAAGAAATATACCGAAAGGGGAATTCCTTCGATTGCGTAGGAATTGCTCCGATGACCAAGTCTACACAGAGAAATGTGGTGAATTAACCAACAGACTCATCAAGAGAGGATACAGTAAGAAAACTGCCATACACCAAGTATTTAAACTCAGAAGGGAATCTTTGATCTTCGGAAATAAGAAAGAAAAAAGCAGAAATAAGATCCGATTCATAGGGAACTTTTGCAAAAATGGAGAATACTGCAAAACATAATACAAAGACACTGGCATATTTTATCAACGGATACAAATCTGTCATCACTTGGGCGGCAGAGCGGCTTTCAGTTGGCAAAGAGCACAAAACATCAGTGACAAACTAGTCCGAAGCCATTTTTCCAGAAAAACCCATAACCAACCAAAATTTAAGGGTACATCACCATGTGGCAAATGCAAAGCCTGCACCCATATCCTCACAAAGGATCATGTCACAGATAGATACAGTATAATAACAACATCCACATTAAACAAAATATATCAACTGTGATACCACAGGCATGGTTTACTGCCTTGAGTGCAGTTGTGGTCTTAAGTATATGGGAATGCCCACACAAACGCACTTAAACAGAGAATTCTCGAACACAGGGAACATACGCAATGCTGCATCAGACACCCTAAAGATGCAAAAGTTGACCTCAGTTGCGAGACATTTTCTGAAACAATATGGAGGCAGCACTACAGATCTGAAGGCCTATGGCCTAGAATATTTGAAGTTTGGCATCCGAGGAGGTGATCTCGCCAAAGAGCTATTGCACATAGAAAGCCAATGGACATTCAAATGAAACACTGTAACACCATACGGTTTGAATGAAATAATCAATTTCAGTGCCTTTTTGTAAATAGTACCATACACTAAAAATCAACTGACTTTTGCTATTTTCCTCCACATAGTGTTATTCCCTTTTACCTTCCCCCCTACCTATCGTGCCCCCCTGTTGGACAATTCCAACTTGCACCTATTTTTATTGCATTATGCGTAGTTTTGAGCTTTGTTGTGACAAGAAACATTTCTATAGTTTATGAAACTGCCACCCTGTCTGCCACTGCATTGTACAAGCCTTGGGCCGGCACATATCTCTAGACTAAAGTAGCCCAGTATCAAAGATTGCACATTCATTTCACTGCTTATTGTAGTTTTCTTAATGGGGAAAAAGATGCATGTGATCATAACGGACCCAGAACAACACTGCAGAATTTACAGTGCATTAAAAATGATGTTTCTCTTGATGTGTACAGTAGTTGTTTAATGCCATTTTCAGTGGGGTAATATTACAAGCAATAAGCTAGATAGTAACATTTCCAGTGTGTAATAAAACAACTGTTATAATGGTAAGGCTTGCAAAACATACATATATTTCAGTGATATCCAGGGACGGCTCCAGAGTAGGGGCTGCAGCTCAGTTCAAAATTCAAATAGTGCTGGCACACCAACTGCCCGTGAGTCAGTTTGAAATGGCAGTTGGTGACAGTTGGTGTGGCTCCCTATTTGAAATTTTAACTGACCTGCTGCCTTTGCTCTGGAACCACCACTGGTACTTTCTATCTAACATAATATAAATAATTAAAATGCATCTAAAAAAATGTAATTCTTAAACTGAAAGCACCGTTTGACTTTACAATGAAGATGTCACACATGCGCAATGGTGGTTTTCAAAAGCAACACCTGGTGGATGAACACATTTATTGCACTGACCAGAAAAAGAAATCATTACACTGCAGGTGAATATGTCTCCCTGTGACCAGATGCAGGCATGCATAATATGATTAGTCTTTTGCATTACATGCCACACGGAGGATAGATTAGATTGGCTACATCTGTATAATGCCAGAGACTTGGTGATTTTCCGTGCATACATCAATGCATGTTGCTTCAGGAGAGGTGTTCCATGGACATCTGTAGCTGTTACAATAAAATCATCAGTAGAGTAACTCTTATTTTTAAAAGCTGATATGAAATGTTCCATCTAATTCATCATTCTCAGATGTAGGGATAATTTGTTCTTTTTATTAGACTGCTGCACTTGTAAGAAAATTCTGAGTGACAGGACTATGGGGTATATTTATTACCATGCTTTAAAGAAGCATGGTACAGAAGCCCATTCCTGCGACGTGAAGGATTAGTGATCACTTCACTTTTAACATTTCTCCTTTGCGCTTGTGCCTGCGCTTACCCCACTGCGATTGTGCGCAAATCACTTCCCTGCATGATGTTATGTGTAACCTATAAACTATAATGGCTAATTCCATCTGAAGATTATGTTAGCTCCTGGACCAAGGTCAATCATTGAAACTATGGAAACCTATGAGGGCTGCTTTTCCAGCCGAAAATGGGGGAAAGCAGCAGCTCCAAAATCTGCAGTGGTCCCCTGTAGATACATTCAGGTGGTAATTAGTACTTGTGAGTACACCCAGAAAATATGTGTTATTGGGGGATATGACATATCCATGCAGAAGCAGAATATTGGTGAAGCCACTGGAGGATGAGACAAAGAACCAGAAGGAAATAGCAAACATGTTTTAACACCTTCAGTGGCAAATTTTTATTTTCAAAACACACACTGGGGAAGGTTAAATTACAGTGAGAGAGGGGGGGAGGAGGTTCAGGGGGCCCATCTGATGGGGCAGGGCGAGTTATGTGGCTCTGATCTGAAGATGACACATGTAATTTCCATCTAGAATTATTGTAATGTACATCTTTGGTATATAAAAGATGGCACCAGGTTCAACTTCAATGGACATCCCTCCTGTGTGGAAGGGCAAGCAGCAGGCCAAACAGTAAAAGGAGTGAGGATTAGTAGAGCTCCAAGGGGTGGAAATAATTTCTGCGCTCCCTATACCAAGTAAATAAGTGAACCAACAGCCTACAGGGGTAAAATCATTTAGCATTTGTGGTAAACCATCAATAGTTTTTAATTATAGATGGTCGATGGCTATGCCAATAATAGAGAAGTAGAAGTAGAGGTAAACAAGTCAATGCAGCCTGGTGCTCCGAGGGCCTCTCACTATTTCTGTGCAGAATACAGTCCAGCACCTTACAACTGTTCTTATTTTACTTACAGCTAAGATGAGCAATGTAGTGATGACTAAACAACTAACATAAGTTCTTCCACTACCAGGATGAGAATTTAATATTAAATGTGATTTGTCAAAATGACAGCTTGAATTAAAAAACAAACACAGTTCATAAGAACAGTAAACTAAGATGCATCCGGCAGTAACTAAACTTCATACAGGTGGATAAAATACATAAACGTTACAATAAATGAGAAGTTGTAGAACAATAAATAAGAAGTGTGTACAATAACTGCCTGGGGGTTAAACTGCTACTGCTCATTGTTGGCAGTAATGCGAGCCAAAGTATTACATCTGCGCAGTCTGAGAAGTCCCAGTCACTTATGAGCAGTAGGACATTATAATAGAGGCATACTAGACAATCTATGGGATCAAAAGAAAATAGTAGGACCACTGATTCAACTTAATTATCTATGAGGGCCCACAGCAATCTGTTTCTTTGGTTGTGTACTAGTGTTATTGGAGGCCTAAACCCTAAATACTTGCATTGACTTGTAAAGCTCCATATACTTATAACTTACTGTTAATACTGTATTTCTAACTATCAAAGCATTGATCGACTGCCACTCACCACTCCTAGATATGTGGTTCACGTAGCATGTAACAACATTGTTAAAATAAAAAAAATACAGAAGCTCTGCACTCACCATTATAAAGTAACCATTGGGATTTTATTCATGTGTTTATAAAAGCATTTAACCTTGACAATAATTATCACGTTTTTAGGACAAAAGGTTCCACCGAGGTAGCTGAATGACTAAGCTAAGCAACAAAAGTGTGCAGCATAAACACCTGGCACATCTAGGAGTGGTACTGCAGTGGCACACAGTATGGCAGTTATAAAAGCTAGGGCCCCAAAGTGCACATAATGCAAAGACAAAAAAGAGGTGTAAGATGGAATTGTCCTTGGGCCCTACCACCCACCCTTATGTTGTTTAACCAGGACATGCACAGTATAATTAACTCATAATTTCAGCAACAGGTAGTCCCCCAGGAAAAATCTTGCCAAGTTCTCCAAATCATAGCTAGCAACAAACATACCACCTCCTTCTTTGATGGCTTTTCACATTATGAGAAGAGGCAAGAGGAAGAGGACAGTGTCAAGGAGGTGATTCAAAATTAGAGAGGCAAACACAACCAGGAACCACACACAGGCTTTCACCTCCACTCCTATCTTGGTGTGGAATGGAAAGATCTTCAACCAAGCAAATATATAATTACCACATTACTGGACAAACTGAAAAACTAGGGGCCAAAGTCTGCATTTTTACCCCTTCTCCATTTTCAGGGTTTACGATAATCCTGCATTTAACACTGGGATGCAAATAAACTGGTGTATACCCCAGGATCAAGATTGGATATTTTCCCCTCCACGGAGTCTACAGACTTATTTTGTGAAAATCTTGTGGGTTTCTTTTTTCCCATTTTTTTATTGCATTTTTATTTACATATTTTGTGGCAGATGCCTTATTTTCATTTTTCACAACTCCCAGAAACACGCATGTGAGCATACCTGTGCGTCCCAGTTACACACATTTTATCATACCTGTGTGTCTTGTTTATTTTATTCATATTTTATTTTTAAACAAAGCAGCCCTTTAGATGTTTTAGCAGACCCTCCTGAGCCACCACAGCAGCCCCGTATGGGGTAAGTTCAGTTCGGATGGGTTTGGTACAGTATTAAGCAGGACTGCGCAGTAAATTTTTTATTATTCAGTCCCTGTCATAGTGGAGCTTACTACTCCAGTCAAAACTAATTTCATATTACAAGTAGAACTGTGGAAGAAAGTAATGCTAACCTTTGTGCCAACAGCATGCCTAGGCCTTGCAAGCCAGACATCTTCTTGGCTGTAAGACACCATGAGACTCCATATTGGGCCCTTATTCAGTAACTGTTGTTCCTCATAGGAGCTCCTGGCCCATCTAGTGCTGTAGTGCAATGGAAGGCTGATGCAGTGCAAGATCACTGAAACTCTGTTCTTCTAACACTGCGAAATCTTGCGATATCCCTACGCAGCCCTTACATTGTACAATTATTAATGAGAAAACATTTACAAAATAACAGAAAAGAACCCTGTGCAACAAATGTACACCTTGTCAATAATCCCAAAATGTGGAACATTAATCATAAATCAAAAGTAAGGTTGACTAATTGGAGCTATTCATTTGAATCCATGACATCTAATAATTGAGAAGAAACTCTCTCAAATGTTTTGTACATAGTGCACACTTGAAGATATAGATACTAGAATTGTGTAAAGTTATAAATACGAAAGGGGATGCTGGGTCTCTTCAGAACGATTTAATTAAACTGGAAGCATGGGCAGCAAAATGGGGAAAGAGATTCAACACATACAAGTGTAAGGTAATGCACTGTGGTAGTAAGACCAAAAATAACACCTACATACTAAATGGGGTAATATTTGGGGATTCTGTACTGGAAAAATACTTAGGGGTTCACATAGATAACAAATTAAGCAGCAGTACTTAAAGTAAGAGTGCAGCAAAGAAAGCTAATAAGATATTAGCATGCATAAAATGGGGAATTGATGCAAGGGACGAGAGTATTATACTCCCATTATATAAAACACTAGTAAGACCACATCTTGAATACTGTGTGCAATTTTGGGCACCATACTACAAAAAGGATATCCTGGATCTAGAAAAGGTTCAGAGGTGGGCGACCAAACTAATTAAGGGCATGGAGATGCTGGAATATGAGGAAAGGCTTGCAAGGCTAGGCATGTTTATATTGGAAAAGAGGAGACTAAGAGGGGACATGATCAACATCTACAAATATATAAGGGGTCAATACACAGAGCTTGCGCGGGACCTGTTTTCAATAAGATCAGCACAGAGGACACGTGGTCACTCACATAGGTTAGAGGAGAGGAGTTTCCACACATTGAGGTGAAAAGGTTTTTTCACAGTAAGGACAATACGTGTTTGGAATTCCCAGCAAGATAGAGTAGTAACGGCGGACTCAGTCAACACCTTTAAGAATGGGTTAGATAAATTCCTACTGGATAAAGAAATTCATGGTTATGGTGCCTAGTCACGTGTTAAAGTTAATATAACTTGTCCAAATAAAAATAACTAGTCCTAAAATAAAACTGCATAGGAGACCACAAACAGGTTGAACTCGATGGACAATTGTCTTTTTTCAAACTTAGTTACTATGTTACTATGTTAAATGAGCGGGTTCAGACAGGGCACCCCTGGAATTATATGGCAGACGGACATATAGACATATGTGTGTTTGGAAAATCTAGTTTTCTCCAGCAGCAGTAGGAGTAGGAGATGTTGCAATGTCAAGTTCCCCTGGATTATGATTCTGTGTCTTCTAAATCTGACTGACTTTGGCCACATATGTGGTCTCTCCCTACTTTATTAAAAAACACTTCGTCAAACTTGCAATTTCCATTTTTACCTTTGCGGCTACTGTATATGCTTTCATAAATCTGGTTGTGATGCTGAAACTTGTTTCATATTCTGCTCTAGGCTTTAATTTAAACCTGGGCTTCAATTACAGCAGCAACCCTGGAATTATGAGGCAGCATCTCTGGATTTATACAGCATAGGCAGCAACCCTGGAGAATTACACAGCCACAGACAGGCAACAGCACCTCTGGACTTAAACTGCAGTGGGGCAGCACCCTTGGACTGATAAGTAAGAGGGGCAGCTCCCCATATAGGGCAGCACCATAAAATTATGTGACACAAAGAAAAAACGTACAAGATGGAATTGTCCTTGGGCCCTCCTACCCACTCTTATTTTATATATAAACAGGACATGCACACTTTAACAGACCAATCATTTCAGCAACAGGGTCTGCCACATGACTATGGCTGAAATGACTTGTTTTTTTTTGGGCCCTCACCACAAAAGAAGCAATCAATCTCTCTTTGCACAAACTGGCTCTACAGTGGCAATATGTCAACCTCATCCTTCGATTCCTCACCTCTTTCAGTTTGTACATCCTCCTCCTCACAGAGTATTAATTTGTTCTCTCTGGAATCCACCATCACAGGTCCCTGTGTACTTTCTGTAGGCAACTGCTGGTAAAGGTCTTCCCGGAGGTATTTATAATTAATTTAGTTGAAAATCTTCTTCTCCACATTTTGTGGAAGTAACCACCTACACAAGTCACTTGCAAGGTTACCGGCAGTACTAAACACTCTTTCAGAGTACACACTGGAGGGGGGAGGGCAACTTATGTAAAATAAAGCCAGTTTGTGCAAGAGCATCGAAATTGCATCTTTTTCCTGCTAGCATACCTACTTGGATGCTGTCACTCATATAATCATCCACCATTATTTCAATGGTGACAGAATCATATGCAGTGACAGTAGACATGTCAGTAACCATTGGCAGGTCCTTCAGTACGGACCAGATGCCAGCACTTGCTCCTGACTGCCCTGCATCACCGCCAGTGGGTGGGCTAGGAAATGTCATCCTTTTTCTCACAGCCCCAGTTGTGGGAAAAAAAGAAGAAGTGGCTATTGCCGGGTCACGTTCCACTTGAGTAGACAATTTTCTCACCAGCAGGTCTTTGTATTTGAACCTCTGCAGACTTGTTTCTGCCAGAAAGAGAGATACAACATAGGCTTTAAACCTAGGATCGAGCACGATGTCCAAAATGTAGTGCACTGATTTCAACAGATTGACCACCCTTGAATCCTGGCAAAGCGAATGAAGGGCTCCATCCACAAGTCCCACATACTTTGTGGAATTGTTCTGTCTTAGCTCCTCCTTCAATTTCTCCAGCTGCTTCTGCAAATGCCTGATGAGGTGAATGACCTGATTCAAGCTGGCGGTGTCTGAACTGACTGCACGTGTGGCAAGTTTGAAGGGTTAAAGTACCTTGCACAAGATGGAAATCATTCTCCACTGTGCTTGAGTCAGGTGCATTTCCCCTCCTTTGACTATATTGCAGGTGGATGTATAGGCTTGAATGACCTTTTGCTGCTCCTCCATCCTCTGAAGCATATAGAGAGTTGAATTCCACCTCATTATTACCTCTTGCTTCAGGTGATGGCAGGGCTGGTTCAGGGGTGTTTGCTGGCGCTCCAGTCTTTGGCACACAGTGGCTGAATGTCGAAAGTGGCCCAAAATTTTTCAGGCGACAGACAGCATCTCCTGGACTTCCCTGTCACTTTTCAAAAAATTCTGCACCACAAAACTTATTGTATGTGCCAAATATGGGATGTGCTGGAATTTGCCCAGCTATAAAGGACGTACAATATTGGTGGCATTGTCCGATATCACTATTCCGCAGGAAAGTCAAATTGGGGTAAGCTAATGTATGATGATGTCCCTCAGTTTACGCAAGAGGTTGTCAGCAGTGTACCTCTTATGGAAAGTGGTGATACATTGCAGAGCCTGCCAAGGAATGAGTTGGTGTTTGTGAGATGCTGCTACTGGTGCCACTACTGTTTTTGCTGCTGTGGGAGGACATACCCAGTGGGCTGTCACAATCATATAGTCCTTAGTCTGCCCTGTTCCACTTGTCTATAGTTAAGTGGACAGTGGGTACAACTGCATTTTTTTAGGACACTGAAAACATTTTTCTGACATCTCTGTACATTCTCACTATCGCCTGCCAAGTGAAGTGGAAGCTAGATGGGATTTGGTACCGGGGGACAGTACCTCCATCAAACCTCTAAGTCCCACTGCACTAATGGCGGATACCGGATGCATGTCTAACACCAACATAGCTGTCAAAGCCTCAGTTATCCGCTTTGCTACAGGATGACTGCTGTCATATTTAATCTTCCTCACAAAGGACTGTTGGACAATCAATTGCTTACTGGAAGTAGTACAACTGTTCTTCCAACTTCCCCTCTGGGATGATGATTGACTACCAGCAGCAACAGCAGCCGTAGGCGTACCACTCAAGGATCCTCCAGAGGAATACTGGGGAGGAGAATATTTCTCAGTCTTGCCAGAGACATGGCCTGCAGGACTACTAACGTTCCTGACTAAGGAGGAAGTTGATTTTGAGGGTGTTGGTAGAGTGGCTTGGAGGAGCTTGGGTTCAAGAGGAAGAAGGGATTTAGGTGTCAGTGGACTGCTTACGCTCTTACCCAAAGTTTCACAACTTGACACTGACTTCTGATGTATATGTTGCAGGTGACGTATAAGGGAGGATGTTCCTAGGTGGTTAACGTCCTTACTCCTACTTATTACAGATTGACAGAGGCAACACACAGCTTGACACCTGTTGTCTGGATTTGTTGAGAAATAATTCCATCCCAAAGAGGTGCCTTTTTTGGTATTTTGCCCAGGCATCACAATGGGCTTATTCATCCCATGGACAACAGCTGTCTACCCCGGAGCAAGATTTAAACAAACCACATCACCATCAGAATCCTCATAGTCAACTTCCTCCGCAGTGCCAGCAACACCCATATCCTCATCCTGGTGTACTTCAGTGACATCCTCAATTTGAATAACAGAAACTGGACTTTGGGTGCTACTTCCAGCACTTGCAGAGGGCATGCAAATGGTGGAAGGAGTCACCTCTTCCCGTCCAGTGTTTGGAAAGTCAAGCATTGCAACCGCCGACACACTTGGACTCTCCTTGGGGATTTGTGATACCATCTTAGAATGCACAATTCTTTGCTGTGCTTTTGCAGTTTATCTCATCATTTTTCTATTGGGAGGATGAGGGCTTACATCATCATGTGAAGCTGAACCACTAGTCATGAAGATAGGCCAGGGCCTTAACCATTCTTTTTTATGAATTTGGCTTTTTGGATTTTACATCCCTTCTACTATCACATTGGGCATCGGCCTTGGCATGGTAGACGATGTTGATGGTATTTTATCATCTATGCTATGACTAGTGACAGCATCTTCAGCACTAGGAGGAAGTGGTTCTTGATCTTTTCCTTTTTTATCCTCCATATTTTTGTTCTCCATTATTTTTCTGGAGTTATATAACAATATGCAGTACAGGAGAAAGCAGGCAAACCCTGTGAAAATTATTTGTATTAAATATTAATAACCCCTTTATTTGGAGTAAAAAATATATAGCATAGGATAGCACAACTGAATTTATATGGCAGCACCACTGGACTAGACTTATATGGCAGCACCACTGGAATTATACAGCAATATCACTGGAATTATACGTCAGTACCACTGGAATTATAGGTCAGTACCCATGGCCATATACAGCAGTACCACTGGCCTTACACGCCAGTACTACTGAAATTATATGCCAGTACCACTGGAATTATATGCCAGTACCACTGGATTTATATGGGATTGCTACTGGACATATATGGCTGTATCATTGGACTGTATTTATACTCCAGTACCACTTGATTTATATGGCATGACCACTGGACACATATGGCAGTATCAACGGAATTATATGGAAGTACCACTGGACATATATGGCAGTATCACTGGACTGGATTTATATGCCAGTACCACTGTAATTATATGCCAGTATCACTGGAATTATATGTCAGTACCACTGGAATTATACAACAGTACCACTGGACATATATGGCAGTATCACTGGACGTACTGTATACGGCAGTAACACTGGACTGGATTTATATGCCAGTACCACTGGAATTTTATGGCAGTACCACTGGACATATACGACAGTATCACTGGATTTATGCTGCAGTAATGCTGGACATATACAGCAGTATCACTGGATATATACGGCAGTACCAATGGACATATACGGCAGCACAGGGACACAATCACTGGACTCATGCAGCACACCATAGCACCACTGGACTTGATTTACACAGCAGCACTGGACATATGGCAGCAGAGGACACCACCTTTGTGACTGGACTGATGCAGCACAATACACCACCACTGAACTAATGCAGCACAACACATCACCATTCTACTGGACTTATACAGCAGCACTGGACATATGGCAGCAGAGGACACCACCACTGTGGCTGGACTGATGCAGCACAAGACACCACCACTGGACTGATGCAGCACAAACAAGCACCACTGGACTGGATTTATACAGCAGCACTGGACATATGGCAACAGAGGACACTACCTCTGTGACTGGACTGATGCACTACCATTGAACTGGTGCAGGACACTGAGGACAGAGACACTACCTCTCTCTACACACTTCAATGCTGGAGTGAAAATGGCGACGATGTGTGGCTCCTTATATGAAATCCAAACCCAAAGAGAATCCGACAGCGGGATCATGACATTTTGCCTTGTTCTGGTTTCTGAGTCAGGCGGGAAAACCAGACCCTGACTCGGATCCAGGCTCGGGTAGTGAAATTCGGGGGTGTTCAGTTCTCAGGGAACCAAACCCGGTCATCTCAATTTTTTACATTTTAATAAACTATTAATGCTTTGTGAAATCTCAACAATGCTGAACAGCATATAACATTAATGGAAATGTCTGTCCATGAAAATTTAGAAGTGCAGAAATGAATCAACAATGAATAACTCCTAAATTCATTCCCTTGCAAGATTTAAAAAGAACTAATGAAGCGCTGTAATACTAGAAACTTACTTAAAATTGATATTTATTAAACATACATTTCCCCACCATATCACATACCAATTACAGATAAAACAAACACACACACGGCCGGTGTCACTTAATACATTAAAATATTCCTATAATACACCACACTGGAGCATTGGTCATTAATTGGTTATTAGGTCTGGCACTTTATTGGTATCAAATAATGAATTCAGAAATTGCCAAAAATGTGATCTTTGCTCCATATAACCAAACAATCAATCTATATGTCCAATGTTCACACAATTTTAATTCTATAAAAGGTAATTTATCCTAAGAGTATGATTAGTTCTTTCCAATTCATTCAAGTTAAATTGTAAGAAAGGTGCTTAGGCTTATACTTTACTGCTAAACAATCAATCAAATCCTTCTAATATAAGGGACTCAAAATCATCATCCATTAGTTATTTCAGCTATATCAATTTGTTAGAAAAGCCCAAGAATCTTGTCAGGTTATTAGCCCAGCTGTTACATACATTTAGTCTGTTAGATTAGTAAAGCACAGTCTCTTGATTAAGCACAAAGCAGCCCAAGCTGGTGAGTTAGTGTATACCATTTTCCAGAGCTTAGAATCATGCAAACACCACAGGGTTTAAATGATACAGTGAGGCTAAATAATATTCATTAATAGTGGTCAATCTTTAATGGATTAGATCCATTTTTGTGGATATATCTGTTCTGTAGTTCTATATTACTTTAATGTGGGTGATGTGTTTATGTGTCTTTAACTTCATTTTGGTACCGGTTTAGTGCATGGGTAATAGATATATGTATGTCTATTTCCAGTAAGGTGCTGTGGGTTTATCATGTCAGGTGGGGAATGAGTATATGTCTTTTTTAAGTGACTTAGGTCTTGGTCTTTCTAGGGAGGGGGGGTGGTCCAATAATTCTGAGGATTGGAAATTTGGTCTGTTAATTGCTATAGATCTGATGAAGTTAGGTATTTATGAGTAATATAGGACCTAAGGAGAGTTAATGGGTTAATGGAATTAGTATGTATATCCCATTTACTCCATGTGGTCATTCATGTGAGTCTTTGTATATATAATTTTTTGACATCATGGATTATAGTTAAGGGATATATATATATATTGCAATTTAATTATTATTAAAATATTTACATAATCCCCCCCCCCCCCCATTTTTTTGTATATGCTATTATTAGAACTCTTTTTAGAGATGGATTGATCACATACATTAAGCAGTAATTATAAATATATGTAGTAATAAAATTAATAAGACCTCTGGAGCTATATTGTTGGACATTAAAGTAATGGAATTTGATTAGATGTAGGTCTGGGCGGGACGTCTTTTGAATGATGCTGTATGCTAATTATGCAAGTGGAACGCACAGATTTCTTATGTGCATCGAGGCAACACCCGGAAGTTAAGGACGGGTGGAGCGCACTTGACACGCAAATGAGTCAGAGTGGCGCCGGGAAGTGTCCAGAGAAAGCGCTATTTAAACGGGCCAGCATGAGAGGTCTGATATACTCCTGAGGAAGCCGGCGACGATCCAGGTGGGGAAATGCATTGAGTGGATACACGGATCCGGAGTTGGCATTAAGGCTCTGGGAGAACGCTGTGGCTGTTCTGCGGTACACTGATTGGGACTCCAAGGAGGGAACGTTGTATGATGAGATGACCAGTTCCAGTGGGAGACCCTAGCTGCAGCAGTAAAGGAATATTACCTAATAGTTGACAGCTTGCTTGTTGTCTTACTGATTAGTACTATTCTAATGTGATACCATTAAGTAATAAACCTCAACTCATTGTTTGACGGCTTAATAACAAACTGATTCTTGCGGGACATGTCTGAAAGTGCTCACCAAAATTGCGGTTTATAATTATTTAATCTCAAGAAACGACATGATGGCTTATTAATAAATTGTGCAGGACAATTAAGGAAGTGCCCAATAAACTGCTGCTTTGCATGATTCTAAGCTCTGGAAAAAGGTTTACACTAACTTACCAGCTTGGGCTGCTTTGTGCTTAATCACGAGACTGTGATTTACTAATCTAACGTATGTATGTACTAATCATCTAACGTAATGTATGTTACAGCTGGGCTAATAACTAGTGATGTGCATCGGAAATTTTTCGGGTTTTGTGTTTTATGTTTTGGATTCGGTTACGCGGCCGTGTTTTGGATTCGGATGTGTTTTGGCAAAACCTCCCTAAACATTTTTTGTTGGATTCGGGTGTGTTTTGGATTCGTTTTTTTTTTTTTTATAAAACCCCTCAAAAACAGCTTAAATCATAGTATTTGGGGTCATTTTGATTACACGGTATTATTAACCTCAATAACCATAATTTCCACTCATTTCCAATCTATTCTGAACACCTCACACCTCACAATATTAGTTTTAGTCCTAAAATTTGCACCGAGGTCGCTGGATGACTAAGCTAAGTGACCCAAGTGGCCAACACAAACACCTGGCCCATCTAGGAGTGGCACTGCAGTGTCAGATAGGATGGCCGATTTAAAAAAAAAGTCCCCAAACAGCACATGATGCAAAGAAAATAAGAGGTGCACCAAGGTCGCTGGATGGCTCTGCTAAGCGACCCAAGTGACCGACACAAACACCTGGCCCATCTAGGAGTGGCACTGCAGTGTCAGTCAGGATGGCACTTCAAAAAATAGTCCCCAAAAAGCACATGATGCAAAAATAAATGAAAGAAAAAAGAGGTGCAAGATGGAATTGTCCTTGGGCCCTCCACCCACCCTTATGTTGTATAAACAGGACATGCACACTTTAACAAACCCATCATTTCAGCGAAAGGGTCTGCCACACGACTGTGACTGAAATGACTGGTTGGTTAAAATGTAGTGCTCTGATTTCAACAGATTGACCACCCGTGAATCCTGGTTAAGCGAATTAAGGGCTCCATCCACAAGTACCACATGCCTAGCGGAATTGCTCTGTTTTAGCTCCTCCTTCAATCTCTCCAGCTTCTTCTGCAAAAGCCTGATGAGGGGAATGACCTGACTCAGGCTGGCAGTGTCTGAGCTGACTTCACGTGTGGCAAGTTCAAAGGGTTGCAGAACCTTGCCCAACGTTGAAATCATTCTCCACTGCGCTTGAGTCAGGTGCATTACCCCTCCTTTGCCTATATCGTAGGTAGCTGTATTGCCTTGAATGGCCTTTTGCTGCTCCTCCATCCTCTGAAGCATATAGAGGGTTGAATTCCACCTCATTACCACCTCTTGCTTCAGATGATGGCGGGGCAGGTTCAGGAGTGTTTGCTGGTGCTCCAGTCTTCGGCACGCGGTGGCTGAATGCCAAAAGTGGCCCGCAATTCTTCGGGCTACCGACAGCATCTCTTGCATGCCCCTGTCATTTTTTAAATAATTCTGCACCAACAAATTCAATGAATGTGCAAAACATGGGACGTGCTCGAATTTGCCCACATGTAATGCACGCACAATATTGGTGGCATTGTCCGATGTCACAAATCCCCAGGAGAGTCCAATTAGGGTAAGCCATTCTGCAATGATTTTACTCAGTTTCCGTAAGGGGTTGTCAGCTGTGTGCCTCTTATGGAAAGCGGTGATACAAAGTGTAGCCTGCCTTGGAACGAGCTGGTGTTTGCGAGATGCTGCTACTGGTGCCGCCACTGCTGTTCTTGCTGCGGGAGGCAATACATCTACCCAGTGGGCTGTCACAGTCATATAGTCCTGAGTCTGTTCTGCTCCACTTGTCCACATGTCCGTGGTTAAGTGGACATTGGGTACAACTGCATTTTTTAGGACACTGGTGACTCTTTTTCTGAGGTCTGTGTACATTCTCGGTATTGCCTGCCTAGAGAAATGGAACCTAGATGGTATTTGGTACCGGGGACACAATAACTCAATAAATTCTCTAATTCCCTGTGAATTAACGGTGGATACTGGACACACATTAAAACCACCCAGGCTGCCAAGGCCTGAGTTATCTGCTTTGCAGCAGGATGACTGCTGTGATATTTCATCTTCCTCGCAAAGGACTGTTGGATAGTCAATTGCTTACTGTAAGTAGTACAAGTGGTCTACCGACTTCCCCCCTGGATGACGAGCAGCAACAACAGCAGCACCAGCAGCAGTAGGCGTTACACTGAAGGATGCATCGAAGGAATCGTAGGTAGGAGAGGACTCGTCAGACTTGATAGTGACATGGCCTGCAGGACTATTGGCTTTCCTGTCTAAGGAGGAAATTGACACTGAAAGAGTTGGTGGTGTGGTTTGCAGGAGCTTGGATACAAGAGGAAGGGATTAAGTTGTCAGTGGACTGCTTCCGCTGTCACCCAAAGTTTTTGAACTTGTCAATGACTTCTGATGAATGCGCTCCAGGTGATGTATAAGGGAGGATGTTCCTAGGTGGTTAACGTCCTTACCCCTACTTATTACAGCTTGACAAAGGCAACACGCGGCTTGACAAATGTTGTCCACATTTCTGTTAAAATAATTCCACACTGACGAGGTGATTTTTTTTTGTAATTTGACCAGGCATGTCAATAGCCATATTTGTCCCATGGACAACAAGTGTCTCCCCGGGTGCCTGACTTAAACAAACCACCTCACCACCAGAATCCTCCTTGTCAATTTCCTCCTCAGCGCTAGCAACACCCATATCCTCATCCTGGTGTACTTCAACAGTGACATCTTCAATTTGACTATCGGGAACTGGACTGCGGGTGCTCCTTCCAGCACTTGCAGGGGGCGTGCAAATGGTGGAAGGCGCCACCTCTTCCCGTCCAGTGTTGGGAAGGTCAGGTATCGCAACCAACACAATTGGGCTCTCCTTGGGGATTTGTGATTTAGAAGAACACACAGTTCTTATCTGTGCTTTTGCCAGCTTAAATCTTTTAATTTTTCTAGCGAGAGGATGAATTCTTCCATCCTCATGTGAATCTGAACCACTAGCCATGAACATAGGCCAGGGCATATTGGCAAGTTTACGCTTCTCATCAGATGCTTTTAATTTTGGAGTTACACCACTTCACTCCACAAGGACTCCAAACATTAACCAACAGCCAAATAAGTCCCGGGAAATGACCCCTGAGGAAGGAAACATTTCCGAAACACGTTGGAGTTTGGAGGTACAGGGATCCCCACTATCCCGTACATAAGGAGTAAGATCTTTTTTCCAACTTACCCATTTTCCAACAGCCAAATAAGTCCCAGGAAAAATTTGGAAAATGGGTAAGTTGGGAAAAAGATCTTACTCCTTATGTACGTGATAGTGGGGATCCCTGTACCTCCAAACACCAATGAGTTTCGGAAATGTTTCCTTCCTCAGGGGTCATTTCCCGGGACTTATTTGGCTGTTGGTTAATGTTTGGAGTCCTTGTGGAGTGAAGTGGTGTAACTCCTGTTTTTTCTTTTATGTATTTTATATTTTTTTTATAATAAAAATGCTTTTTATGGAGCTGTAATGGTCCAGTCATAATTTTCGTGAGGAGGAATCCCTGGATATATGTGGAGAGGCTTAGTGTAGTCACAAAGAAATCTTTACAAGAACATAGGGCTCGCATTATTGGTGAGTGAATTTTCATATGACCCTATGATGTCTGTTCCCTAGGAAAAAGATACCTTTATAAGAGGAAATCTCACTGTACGTCGGTGAGTAAGGTACATCCGACAAGCAGGAATTACATCAAATCATTTATTGATTGAATACTTGAATTCTCTACACAAACAGCGCTGTTGGACCACTCCTTTTGTGTTTGTGTCTCTAGAATTTGTCAAGTGGTTGTACTCTTGAGAGTTTGGACCTCAGCTGCAGTTTGTTGTTTAAGGCGCAAAGGAAACATCAATCTGTTTTTGTTTTTGCTATATATTATATACTGGTGGTCAGCAAAATTCTGCACTGTCCTCCTACTATATATACTGCGCACAACTAAAATGCACCACAGGTATGGATGGATAGTAATCTTGATGACACAGAGGTAGGTAGAGCAGTGGACTGCTGTACCGTACTGCTATATATTATATACTGGTGGTCAACAAAATTCGGCACTGTCCTCCTACTATATATACTGCGCACAACTAAAATGCACCACAGGTATGGATGGATAGTATACTTGATGACACAGAGGTAGGTAGAGCAGTGACCTACTGTACCGTACTGCTATATATTATATATTGGTGGTCAGCAAAATTCTGCACTGTCCTCCTACTATATATACTGCGCACAACTAAAATGCACCACAGGTATGGATGGATAGTATACTTGATGACACAGAGGTATGTAGAGCAGTGGCATACTGTACCACACTGCTATATATTATATACTGGTGGTCAGCAAAATTATGCTCTGTCCTCCTACTATATATACTGTGCACAACTAAAATGCATCACAGGTATGGATGGATAGTATGCTTGACGACACAGAGGTAGATAGAGCAGTGGACTACTGTACCGTACTGCTATATATTATATACTGGTGGTCAGCAAAATTCTGCACTGTCCTCCCACTATATATACTGCGCAAAACTAAAATGCACCACAGGTATGGATGGATAGTATACTTGATGACACAGAGGTAGGTAGAGCAGTGGACTACTGTACCATACTGCTATATATTATATACTGGTGGTCAGCAAAATTCTGCACTGTCCTCCTACTATATATACTGCGCACAACTAAAATGCACCACAGTATGGATGGATAGTATACTTGACGACACAGTGGTAGGTAGAGCAGTGGACTACTGTACCGTACTGCTATATAATACTGGTGGTCAGCAAAATTCTGCACTGTCCTCCTACTATATACTACAATGCAGCATAATTATGGAGCATTTTTCAGGCAGAGAACGTAGATATTTGCAGCACACTGAGCACAGATATTTGCAGCACACTGAACACAGAAACTGAGAGAACGCTGCACGTCCTCTCCCTATCACCTGCAATGCACTAGTGAAAATGGCGGCAACGCGCTGCTAATTATATAGAATACGAATCTCGCGAGAATCAGACAGCGGCATGATGACGTTCAGGCGCACTCAGGTTAACCGAGCAAGGCGGGAAGATGCGAGTATGCCTCGGAACCATGTAAAATCAGTTAAGTTCGGGGAGGGGTTCGTATCTCGTGGAACCGAACCCGCTCATCACTACTAATAACCTGACAAGATTCTTGGGTTTTTCTAACAAATTGATATAGCTGAAATAACTAATGGATGTTGATTTTGAGTCCCTTATATTAGAAGGATTTGATTGATTGTTTAGCAATAAAGTATAAGCCTAAGCACCATTCTTACAATTTAACTTGAATGAATTGGAAAGAACTAATCATACTCTTGGGATAAATTACCTTTATAGAATTAAAATTGTGTGAACATTGGACATATAGATTGATTGTTTGGTTATATGTGCCAAAGAACTAATTTTTGGCAATTTATGAATTAATTATTTGATACCTATAAAGTGCCAGACCTAATAACCAATTAATGACCAATGCTCCAGTGTGGTGTTTTATAGAAATATTTTAATGTACTAAGTGACACCGGCCGTGTGTGTGTTTGTTTTATCTGTAATTGGTATGTGATATGGTGGGGAAATGTATGTTTAATAAATATCAATTGTAAGTAAGTTTCTAGCATTACAGCGCTTCATTAGTTGTTTTTTCTTCTTTTTGATTATGGAGACGCAGTGATCTCCTATTTTGAAGCTGCAGTTTACTAAGGATCCTAAATATTAATTTATAGGTTTTTCGCATTCCCTGAGGAGTCAGCGCCTGGTTTATTTTTGTTTTATTTTTACCTTGCAATATTTTTAAATATATAGAAAATATGAATGTATATAATATACTGGATATCAGGACAAGGGCCATTTCTATATACTTTGGCTCCCAGTATGAACAGTAAAAAACGTGTATCCTCCATAGTCATTCTAAAATGCGCCCCCAAAGACATTCTAAAATGTGCCCTGCCCCATAGACATAGAAAAGCAATTTTGTGCATGCCCTCACTAAAATGAGTGTAGTCTCCATAAAAGGGGCATAGTCTTGCAGGAAAAGACTACCTTACACACTAGTTTTCGACCCTGCATCAGCAGACCTTGGCCACCACAGGAAAGAAAAAAATTCTACCATATTAAGCACCACACAGTAATGTCCCTTGCACCATATTATTCCTCCTGTACTATATTATGCCACACACCACGATGCCCGTGATACATTGTGACTTAAACTATGGCTCCTAAATCTTCTAATAACTTTTAAATTATCTGCCCATTGCCAGGGGTTTCATGCTCTGGGTTCCATGCTCGTTGACTGAGGTTTAATGCTCTGGGTGTCGTGCTCATTGTCAGAGTTGTAATGCTCATTGCCAGTTGTTTCATGCTCTGGGTGTCATGCTTGTGGCCTGGTGTATAATTTATGTTGCCAGGCGTTTCATGCTCTGGGTGTCATGCTCATTACCAGGGATGTGTAATGGTTGTTGCTAGGGATTTCATGCTCTATGTGTCATGCTTTTTGGTGCCACCACTAAGTGCCTCAAGCCTGGCGCCGCCAAGCCTCCGCAGTGGTGAGGGCTTTAGTTTACACCAGTGGCTCCCTTATATTACCTGCTCCCGCTCCTCCCGGCCTTAGTGCTCCGCTCACTGGGTAGTGTTTCATGAAATGACATAGTTGTATCATGATGTCACAATGCAACTGCTTCATTTTGTGAAGCTCTGCCCAGAGTACTATGGGTGGGAGGAGGGGGAGCAGATAATAGCAAACAGCAGGTGTTACAGTGGGCACCCCTTGTGATCACACGGCTCGCCCGCAGGTAGAAATGGCACTGATAATGATAGTTGTAATATTACATTAAAAACAAACATATATTCTGCAACACATCGAAAAGATTGTATAAGATGTATACCTGCAGACACAATTTTTTGTTACATATGTTTTATTAATGATAAGGTCTCATTTCAAGTATTGGAGGACATTTTAAAGACTTTTAGGCAGAGCCAGACCTAACTAATTTGGTGCCGTAGGGCTTAGGCAAGATTTTGGCTGGTGCACCCAGCAGATATTTCCACCCCCATGCTTAGTGTTTATATGCGGATACAAAAAGCACACACACTGACCCCGTTACTGCCCACCACCTAGCATCATATATTTCCCCTTCACTGTTCACCTCACAATCACACTTACTTCTACCCTTACTGCCCGCCTCACAGCACAAACCCATCCTCTCCCCTCAAAGCACACCTCACAACACAGTGCTGTATCTAAAGAATGCATTCTATAGGGCATATTCTCAGCTTACAGCACAGCACATGATGCTCTCCCCTCAATGCACACTGCTGTAACAAAAGAAAAAAGGGACAGATTTTAGGGGACAGGCCCTTATACCCCCACATCAGAAGGCATTCTATAGGCCACATTCTCCACTTACAGCACAATTCTCCATGCTCACAGCATCTCTCTCCCCTCACTGCACAGAACCCTGGTATTCAGCCATCTCACCAGATAGTATTCAGCCATCTCACCACTACCACTCTGACCACTCTATCCTTGATCCTCTTCAATCTGGCTTTCGCCCACTCCACTCCATTGAAACTTCTCTGGTCAAAGTTGACAATGACCTGCTTTTGGCCAAATCCAGGGGTAACTAATCTCTGCTCATCCTCCTGGATCTCTCTGTGGTCTTTGACACAGTGGATCATCCTCTCCTCCTCCACACCCTCCAGTTAATTGGCATCTCTAGCACTGTCCTTGCCTGATTCACCTCATACCTTGCTAACCACTCACTCTCAGTGTCTGCCTCTGGCTCCACCTTAACCCCTTTCACCCTCCCTGTTGGTGTCCCTCAGAGTTCTATCCTTGGCCCCCTTCTCTACTCCATGTACACCTCTTCCCTGGGTGCACTCATATGCTCCTTCTGCTTCCAATACCACCTCTATGCAGATGATAATACGCAACTATAGCTCTCCTCTCCTGATCTCTCTCCCTCTGTACTCTCTTGGATATCCAGCTTCCTCTGTGCCATCTCCTCCTGGATGTCTGATGAATGCTGCCTGCAGCTCAACTTGGACAAAAACAAACTCATCATCTTTCCCCATCTAGAGTCCACTCCCCCAATATTTCTATCACTGTTGACAACACTATCATTTTCCCCGTTCCCCAACTCTGCTGCCTTGGTATCACTCTTGACTCCTCCCTCTCCTTCACTTCCCACATCCAATCTCTGGTTCTGTATACCCTCTATTGTTCTAAGTGTGTTGTATGTAAAGCGCTGCAAAACATTTGTGGTGCCTTAAAAATAAATTGTAATAATAATAATAAACAACCCCAACCCCGTCAGAGCATTTATATCCACCACAGCATCCCACACCCAGTACAGAACCCCTCACCCAGTACCTTTCTACCAGCGCAACACTCCTCCTTCATCACTCATATTATGGACTGACAGTTGACTTACTTAATTCTCTAAAGATATTAGGTACCAGCAGCAGTGGACATCTCTGTTTTTTCGGTTCTTTTCTGTTCACAGCTGGACTTGATGGCTGTAGTGCAGCCTACCGGATGCGGACCAGTGAAGTATGACTCCTGAGCTTTGCAAAGGCCCAGGACTGCCATCAGAAATTGTGTGGCACCGGAATGACAAAATAGGCAGGGACACCCCTCCCCTCCCCCAGGCAAAAAAGTTAAATAAATATAAATATATACAATATTCTTTAAAAGAAAAAATCTATATCAACATAAAGCAAAACCATCTTATACCCCTTGCACCATATTAAGTCCCCACAGTAGGGCTTCTGACACCAAATTATAATGAGTTGTGCACCTTTGACCTTCTAAAAAGTGAAAACAACGATCAGAAAATTGTGATCAGACATCAGTGGATGAATTTGATTATAGAGTATGTATGCCAGTATGTCGTAGAGGCCCTGTGTGTCCACCTCCAGTCCTTTCCTTTGTAATATAGCAAGCCCCGGGCCCCCATCTCAGACTGACAACAATCACACAAAGTCACAAACACATATATTATATACTTACAAATCCGTCCTCCTAAGCGTCCTCTCTCCTACTCTGTCTGTGTCTGCTGCTCCTGTCCTGAGCTACGGCTCCTCTTCTCTTTACTGACTGGCGTGACATCATGCCGTGCCGTGCGGCTCCAACAAACTTAATCAAACAGCAAGCTGCCTTTTGTGATAGGCGGCGGGTGGCGCGGATCTGCGGTAGGCGGCAGCAGGCAGAGGGACGTAGCCCGCAGCCCTCCAATGACAGCTTCAACAGCCACGGTCAGTCCCACCAGCAGAGATCTGCGGCGGGTGGAGGGGAGTAGCCCAAGGCCTGCCGTTGCCAGCTTCAGCAATCACGGTCAGTCCAACCGGCAGCATACACCATCGGGAATAGCAACAGCGGGATGTTTGAACAGCCCAGGCCCTCCACTCTCTGTCAGAGTGGCCAGGCAGCGGTCAAGTGTACACAGGAATTGCCCTTGATGGCGGCCCTGCAAAGGCCCATGGGAGAAGTTGCTGTGTCTGGTCATGTGGAGCAGCCCTCTTGTTGGTAAACTTGTTCAAATGTTTATCAACTACAGTGAGCCACATATACAGTACAACATTGTCCCCCTGCTACTGTGATTATATACTGCAGCTGGAGGACACACATTTACTCCTTCATCACGGGCTACACAATATGGATTAAAGTGTCAGAGACTGACTGAACTATCCTGATAGTCTCCACCTAATACCAGCAATAGTGGTAACTATAATAAATATATGTACTTATTGCTTAGCCCTTTGGGACTTCCAGGGAATCCCTAGTTTTATGCAATCTGTTTATTTATAGAGCTATCATACACTTCTGTCATATAGCTCATATGAATTTTGTTTTTACCTTTTTTCATTGTTGTACTTTATTATATGATTTTATATACTATTAAATATCTGTGTTTTTATTAAGGTTGTCTCTGTGATTCTGAGCCCTTACACAGTCTGCCTTGTGTGACACCCACCTAGGCAAGTATCATAAAATCCTCACTAGATGTCCTCCCATCCGGTCAGTGGGCAGCAAGATTGTGTTACCTGTTCATTTGGACAAAATTCCTGTGGACTTTTCATCTGTGTGTGGTCCAAACATTTATGGTTGAACGGACTCTATAAATATTGCACTTAAATCTGCTGATACTCCTTCGGACCAACGCTAATTGGATCTCACCCTGGCAAATACCTCAGGACAGGTAACTATACCCACATATTTGGACAATGCCATTAGTCAATTGAGTTCATCCAGGCCTGGCACCACTTCTACACAGGACATTTATATTTAACCCATAGGAACAGACCATAGAAGGGGGCACAAAGGACACAATTTTTGCACCCATTTGTGATTGATATATACCTATACCCACTTGTGACTGTTATCCTGTTGATTATGTGATTTTAATATTTGTGTACTTTTAGTATTAAAAGTGGTAAATGATTTATTAGCACACTGTGTTGCTGACATGTGTACCTAAATGTATGTTCATTAGATTTGAGCGCTTTTTCTTTTATATATAAGTTTTCACTAAAACATTTAACACAATACAATTCAGTTCTAATACGCTCAGTCATAAATTATACCATCTTCTGCAAAGGATTTAATTTATATCACTGGGACACTTCAGTGAAGCTTCCTCTGGTGCAAAGATGTTTAAATGATTATCACCCTCAGCAACAATTTAGATTAGCATCCCAGAATTAATCATTTAGAATAGACAGACATAGATGCTCTTGACAGACTTATCACATTAACTTATTAACTTATTGCAATGTATAATAACGATTATATTTAGAATAATCATATACAAGAGGGGCCCAAATTACCTCTATAAGAAATAGAAAGAGTTCTGAGTGGACTTATTCCAAATAGTCTATTTCCTAAGAAACAGTGTGAATTCTGATTTGGATAAAGTTACCAAGAGCTTAAAGAATATTGAATACCGCTGACTCTGTCTATCCAGGCAGTTTACTGATTTTCTCTTCTGTAGACATTAAATTTACATTGTAACAATTCTCCGTCGGTTGGGTAGCAAATATAGCCTTTGATGATTTTAGTATCTTGCTGACTGATTCCTGGAGAGCCTCGAGCTTTATATATCTACAGGCAATAGCCTATTTACAGGTTTACTGGATGGTCTATAACTTTGTTCCTTTACATAACGTGGTCACTGACAGCCATTTGCTTTATTAGGTATAGCTTTTGTAATGGACCCACTTAATACAGCTGTGCCTATTTCACTAGTCCATGAGCTGCAGCTGTCAATTAATAGTAATAAGCTGTTTTATATGTGCACCAACTATTTATCTTGAGCAACAAGCAGCTAATTCACATTGTACTTAACTATTACTCAAGTAGATCAGTGTCTAGGCTGCTTCTGTCTGCAGCATCCAATCTTTTAAGCTATGTAGAAGTCTCTCTTTGTGTACATGGCAGCCAGCACCTATTTATTAATTACACATCTTGCTGCACCCTAGTGTACAAGGTTGGTTATTGTGACATCTGGAATAATGGATAACTAAAACACATGGTCTGTTCAGGGTAATTTTCTACAGGCCTCTCCAGTGATTCAAGGGATGACCATCTGTGCGTCAGTAGCAGCTGTTATCCTTTCTTGTTTCCCTACTATGACTGTTGATGCGGCTATCTTCAGTTACGGAGAACGGCACTGTCTCTGGTAAAACCACTTCTCTTGCTTACAGCCTCCAGCCACCATCTCTCCTCTAAGATGGCTGCTCAATGACCACCAGCTCTCACACCAGCCAGCATGAGCCAGCCTCTCCCTGACGCTGCATGTGATATCTGTGTATCCAGTGCACGGGTGAGAGTTCCCATTCACCATGTGCTAGCTCTATAGCTCTAATCATACTGTCACCAATGATGCTCTGGCTCCATTAAATGTATATAAAGGCAGTATTTACAAGTAAATGAATGGCTCCACTCACCTTGAAGTACATGAAAGCTGGAAGTCCAAGCTGGAGATCTTGAAGTCTGAACATGATGCGCTTTCAATACACTGATATTTTGTAAGTAATAAATGAGAAAAAAATGGCTGTGTTGGGTGTTTTTAGTTAATAAATTACTTAAATATTTAGACAATGTGTACTTGATGTCCAGGCATGCTGGCACTTGTGGTTCAACAAGTGACACATGTATGTGTAATGTGTATGTAAGGAATTATCTTTACCTTATTGATGTTTACATTTATCCCTGAATGGAGAAATATTGGCACACAAGGAATGTTTAGTTACTGCCAGCAAGATTTAGAACAGTATTTCTGTACATTACGTACACCATTGGTTGGACACATTCCAGCAGATGATGACATGCTCATGTTTTTGAAGTCAGAGACTTTTAATAGTATAAAAGCAGAAGCCTTTTACTGGCTGCCATATACACTGTGTGCTGATCTCAGGTATTCAACATGATGCTCATCACAGTGTTTATGCTGGTTGCTGTAACCCTCTCTCAGAGGACAGGTGAGTATGTAATAGGAATAAAACATCATCTGTAACTGCAAGTTTATTATTGATATATTTTTTTAATGTTTGTCTTTTACCCTCTGTAGATATTATTATCTGTTTAATTACTGTATGACATATTAGGTGCTGATTCCGTTCCTGATCCAAAGTGTGTAGCGCAACCTGGGGATAAATCAGCATGCTTGTCACTTACGTTTGTAGTAAGTAGTATTGTATTTATATGAAATATATACATTGCGTCAGTCTTCATTACCTCTTCTCACCCTCCCTCCCTTCTTGCACTTATCATCTGCCCCCATTCATCTCATGCACACTATTAATGTCTTTTCATGCTTTCCAGTAGATCCTCCTTTCCATCTCATTTATTTTCTATCTTTATTTTCCTTTTATTTTGTCACGTGAACTTTTCTAAATATAATATACTAGCTTATGTTTTATTTCTTATTGTATTTTTCAATAGAAAACTGGAAAACTGGTTACAGCACTTCAAAGCTTCCTCTGTGCATGTCCTGAAAATGCGGTACTGTAAATAAGCTGATTTCTATGTTTTACATTATCAGTGATAAATACAGATGAACACAAAAACAAAATTCACAACCATGAAGCACTTGTATTCCTGCCAGTATGCCCCATTGGAAAATTAAGACACCTATTTTTGGATGAGACCAAACCTCTTTTTTTAAACAGAATAGGAAGAGTGAAAATAAGGAATTTCCATAATGACAAGTTTAAACTTGTAATTAACAAGCACTTTATTGCTTTAGATCTGTGATTCTCAAAATTAGTCCTCAGGGTACACTTACAGTCCAGATTTTAAAGATGCTTAAGCAGTGATGTTTTATTTATACCCCAGTCAGTCTGAGTATACCATCTGGGAACAAGCATGGATTGCTGTATAATCTGGACAGTTAGGGCACCTATAGGAACTAAGTAAGAGAACCACTGCTCTATAGCCATAGTTTACTATTTAGGTGCAACTAGGTGCAATTAGTTTTGACTTTGTCAGCACAGTATTTTATATATGTGTGTGTGTGTGTGTGTGTGTGTGTGTGTATAATTTTTTTTTTTTTTTTTATGGATGCAAATTATCCATGACTAGAAAAGCAGGGTGAAACAGACTTGATCACAAAACACAAAATATGCCATTAGCCAAAATTATAGAATGGAATGAAAGTGAATGAAATTCTCTATACCTATCCCTGTAACTTGAAATAGAAACAAAATGAATCTTTATCAAGGACCATTCACACTGGTGCTTTAAGATATTTGCAGTTTCTATTACAATTAAATGTGTGTACTGTATGTGTGTATATACACACACAGTATGTGTATACATACCCCTTTGCATATTAATGCAATAAACATAAAGTCCTACTAGCATTTTTTTACTTACGTATTATTCATATTTTTTACAGGGTCAAGCTTTCAATTTCCAAGAATTTAAAAAATTGTATTTTGCGCTGAAAGCTGAACTTGTAAGTAAATGTTTCTGCATACATTTATTAACATGAATAATAATATGATTGGTACATGTGGTAATACAATGGATTTTTTCATGAAGGAGTCTTACTGTGGAGGCATTTAATCACTTCATCATGCTCTAGATATTCCCCATTGAGAAACAGCAATTTTCAACAAAAATATTTACCCAATTTGCCCAGTGACAATGTTAGAAGTACGGCTTCAGGGTAATCTACTGTACATCTGACAGCAGCTGACAGGTCAGTCACTGATAGGTGCAGAACATACGCTGCAGATAAATAATGTATGAGGCTCCAAACACTCAGGACAGTACTCAATGATATAATTATTGTGAGACCACATGGTTTCCTGTGAGCAATGTGGTATTTCAAACTGCCCCACTAAGCTGTACAGCATGTTATATAGCTCAGTGGGTAAGATATATATATATATATATATATATATATATACAAAGTAGAGGAGTTCCATTCAGCATATATACATTTTGTGTGCATAACATTTTGGCTGTAATAACCCGTGCAATATAGTGGAAGGAAAAAAGTGACTATGAAGTTTCAGGCCATATGGGACAGTAGAACATTCACAGTTGTGGCATTTTACCATGGGCGAACTGCAAATCTCACAACGGATGTGCAGCTGGATAATGACAATGCTAAGTGTATGATTAGAGTAGGTTCATTCCATATGTATAAATGTATCCTTAATTACAAATCCCTTTTGGGTCATTTGGCACCACTAACAATCTCCACCATGCAAATACCAGACGTTCACATTGTTTCTTGAAATTAGCATCTTATTTACATCACAGCTGCACACAAAGTTGCTTATAGTGTCCCTGGCACTTAGGTTTTTTATTGTTATATATATATATATATATATATATATATATAGCCTAATCAAAGGAGGCAAAGCCATGCACCCATAAAAAAAAATACAGAAAAATGTGTATTTTGAGCACCTCCCTGCCCACACTGCAGCATGTGATGGGCTGAGGAGAAGATCTGCAGCTGCTTTTTCCAGGTAAGGGATGGGGACCTGGGCCCCCAGTGGGCCCCTCCATCAGACCTGGAGCCCGGGTAATTAGTACACATCCCTACCTCTTGGCACCCCTGCCTGTGTATGCATTGTACTTTTATCACATCAGTTATGTGAAGAGGATGCATGTTATGTGGAAATCTAGCTTCCATAAAGGCCCCTTGGTTTCTTTAAAAATTGAAAAAATATGTGTAATGTGATCACATTTTGAGCAGAACTGCTTGTGTGACTTCCTATGTAGGAGTGATCAGCTAGGTAATAGTAAGTTTAAAAAAGTGTTGACTCTGAATTTGTGATCTATTTGCAACACTGTGATTGTCCTAAATATTATGCCGGCAGAACAATCAGGCATTTAAAACACATTTTTTGGAAAATCACAGAAATATTTTGTGTAAGACTCTAAAGCTGGCCATACACCTAAAGCTTTATTGTGCGATCTGGCTGGTTGGAATAAAAATCTGGTAATGTATAGATGCAAATGACAATTGAAAATTTGCTCCTAAATTATGTAAAACTGACAAAAATGGTCCTTCAGACAGTTTGGTTAAATCAACTGGATTTAACCAATTTGTCTAATTTACCATTTTTGTCTGTTTTCCAGTGTTTGGGAACAAATGGTCAATTGTCATTTGCTCTCATGCATTACCAGATTTTCATTCTAACCAGCCAGATTGGACAATAAAGCTTCAGGTGTATGACCTGCTGAAGGTCCTAATTCAGACCTGATCGCTCCTCTGCAAATTTGCAGAGATTTGCAATCAGTCACCACCCAGACAGAGTGAAAATCCGCCCCATGCAAGTCTGCGTATGCCGGGTGAAAAACATTGCATACGCCGGTCAGCTGCAAATCCAGTCTGTGTGTATCCCAGGACCTAGTCCTACAGTGTGAAAGAAACAGGCTGATCGGGGCAGGAGCAGATGTCACACACCCTCCCTGAAAATGCTTGGGCATGCCTGCGTTCTTCCTGACACTCCCAGAAAACGGCCAGTTACCGTCCCCAAACATCCACTTCCTGTCAATAAAACCTGTGAATGCCTAGTAATCAAAAAAGATGCCGAATTCTTTCACAGTTCGGCTTCGCATATGTGCATTACGATACATACACATGCACAGTTGAACGGTAATTGGCCGCCTTGCGAATTTGCACAACAGAGATCCTGTCTGATTTAGGCCCTAAGTCCCAGTGTGCTTTAGCATTTTGTGGACTAGTCTAATGGAGGATACTTATGGCATCTGAGACTGATAGGGACTGATTATATTCCTGCTACTAGTGGCATATCTATAATGGGTGCAGGGTATAAAGTGTTCATGGGCTCATGTGTCCACGTGAGGCCCACACTGCACACTTTGCACCCATTTATTTTATACCCAATTTTCTGGAGTCCCACAGTCAGTGTCAGAGCTGCACAAATCATAGGGAGAATGGCACAATGGCCATTTTCGTGGTGTTTTGTGCATTCACAATAGGAAGAGTCTACTAGTCCTCACTAGGGTGCTGCTGGTTAGAGAGTATGGTGTCCAGATGGAGACTGCACACAGACCCCTTCTCTCTTAATGCGTCCTTACCTGCTACTGTAAGAGTGGATAGATTCAGTAAGTTGTGTCGGCAGGGCTGTAGACACCGGGCACTAGGGTCACCAGGGGATCCTAGCGCTGTCCCAGAGTGTAGTGCGCATGTGCAGATCTCCAGGAATATGGTGTGGTGGCCATTTTCCCAGAGATCTCCTTACTGTACATGTGCAAATCTCCAGAACAAATGTCACCACCCCATTTACCGGAGATTTACTTAGAGATGCTGCAGCCAGCGGTGAACTCCGGAGAGGTGAGTATTGCACCCATTGTAAATACTTCAGTGGTGATGAGAAGATCAATAGAAGAATTCATTTTACATTTTTTGTTATTTGAAAGATAATTTAAAACACCTATTAAGGTTCTAATATACAAATATGTTACAAATCTTCCTTAGATTCTGAACAATCTGTTTTCTTCTAAGTGTCTTTTAGGATCATAACAATGTTGCAGTTGCATCTTGCAAAGGGATTGCTGAACAAACATTTTACATAGTATATGAAGAGAGACTATGGTTAATAAATTCAGATTAGTGGTTAAGGAAACATTGTTTTGACAGATATGTTGTATTGGTTCCAATTTTTGTCCACAAATTATAGAATGAGAATCACTTAGGGATCCCCATCTATCATCAATAGTTACAGTAGCAACCATTGATGGTTTGTGGTTGAGGATGTTACCATTATTAGGAGAGGTACACATATTGTGATGGAAGACTGGTGGTGGCGTGTATATGCTGTGGTCTGAATAACCGTAGTAGCCAAACATTGATGGGTGCTTTGATATAATGCAGCAATATAGTTTAGACATCGATAGACAAGCAGTACCCACTGCTGGTCCTCATAATTTGTGTCAATTATATTTGTGAATTTAATATAACAATGAGAATATAATATTGATGAAAAGTGAGGTCAAGTCAAGAGTGGTCATTTTGTTTAATTGGTTCGCACATGCCTTTCTTTTATTTCCATATTTTAAAAGTGTCTTCTATTTTGTGTATAAACAAAGACAATTATTTTAAAAGAATGCTGTACAGCTACATATTTATACTGAAATAATGGAGAAGAATGGTTCTGGGATGCTGCATATATTACTGACTTACTGTACTTAATATTACATTATTGAGCAGAATTTTCAGAAGACAGATGTAAAGTAATAAAATATGTAATGATATTTATTGTGAAAGTATATTTTACTTATCATTTCTGGTCAATTCGCAGGCATGTGTTGGTTGTGATGTTAATATTCTTTTGGGTACAGGACTGAAATTGGTAAGTGTACTGTACATACAAAAATAACATGTATACAGCTCCCTGGTGTGTTTAGCAGAAGGGTTTGAAATCCTATGGCTGGTTTGGTCACTAAATATTGTCCAAATATATTTTGTACACTATGCTAATCTGTCTCTCTGTCTCTGTCTCTGTCTCTGTCTCTGTCTCTCTCTCTCTCTCTCTCTCTCTCTCTCTCACTCACTCTCCCTCCCACTCTCACACACGACACATTATATGTACATTATGGGGGTTATTCAGATGTTGAAGCCAAAAAAAAGCAAACTTGGCAAAACCATGTTGCACTGCAGGTGGGGCAGATGTAGCATGTTCCGACTTAAAGAGATTTAGATTTGGGTGGGGTATGTCCAAACTGAAATCTAAATTGCAGTGTAAAAATAAAGCTGTTTAACATTTGTGGGCTACATGCAAAAGCAGCCAGTATTATTTACCCTGCACAGAAAAAATATAAATGTATATTTGAATAGCATAATGGTTTGTTCCAGATACAAACTTACATGCTTTTTCTGCCTTGCTACTAAATCAGAATCAGACGCTATATGCACACTATGAACTATATAGTCAAATTGTTCACCTGTTCTACTAAACATTTTACACAGGAAATCCCCCACCACCTAAGATCCTGCACTTGCCCCTGAGATGTATTCTTTATAAATGACATATTATGCTGTTATTCATCACCAGCTTCCCACCTCTTATTTAGTCATTTGTAAAATGTTATGTTATTTTAAAATGGAGATCAACTGAATTAAAAAAAAAACCCTCTAATGTTCAAATCTGGAAATTCTAGTTCTATTTAGAAAAGTTATGCTAGTGTGTAGGACTATTTATGTGAATTATATATAATGCATTTTTCAGTTTGCCTTGGACTAATATTAGAAGAGCAGCAATATACACACAGAAAGTTTTCGTGTTTACAGATGTAGTAGAATGTGTTGCACCATGGTACTGAGGGCCTCATGCAGAGTTTGAAACAAATGCAGCTAAAGTTTATAAGTTTGAACCCTAACAAAACATTGGAAGGGGTGTAAAGGGTTTTTCTTGTTTGGTTGCATGCAATATAAATGCTGCCAGCTTTAGCATATAGCACCTATATACTGGATAATTCTGTTCCTACACTGCAGTGTTTCTTTCTGCACATTATATATGCCCCCACCCTGCAGTGCAGCATTTTTTTCCCAAAGTACAAAATTACACCTTATAATTGGATTTATTGCTATATTTGAGGAGTATCTTTATTACAAAAAAATATTTTCTGGATAGACAGTATATGCAAATTTCTAGCACCCCCTTAATGTGTATCGGGTGGGTGTGGGACACAGCAGGTACTGTCTCAAAAAAGGGACTGTCCTGTGAAAATCAGGACATTTGGGAGGTTTGCTGTTCCACTATTTTCACTGATACAAACAGTACCATAGTTTCTATGGGACTTGATATATAGCAAGAAGAATTACAAGGTTTGATCCCAGTAGATAACAATATATGCAGGTGGCATTAGCCCATAGTAGCCTGAGCAGTAGTTGCTCTCCCCACTGACACATGAGCAGCCTGGCAGCTGTGTATGCACATTAGACTTGCCACGTCCGACCCCAGAAGCAGAGTAATGATAGCATAAGCCATCCCTTTGCTTCCAGCTTTTTGCCTGGAAGGTTCATATCTCTTATCTTATCTAGAGAATGTTAGTAAATTTCAGTGAAATTATTTATTTATGTAGGGTGACCGTATTATCCCTTTTAACTGGGACGCTCACGGATTACACAGGATCTGTGGTTGATTAAAACCAGCGGAAATGTAGGCTTGAAGTCACCCAACTACAGAACCTGTGTAATCCATGAGCGTCCCAGATAAAAGGTATAATATGCTCACCCTAATTTATGCTTTGAGAGTGTAGGGGATATTAGCACATCCACGTCACAATAATAATGCAGGATGTACTAAATAGGACTGTAATGATCTACTCACAGCTAGAGACACATCAGGCGGAAGCAGTTTCTCACCTAATTACTGTAGCTCGTACATTGTAGTGATCAGTCACCAGCAAAATAGTTTAAAGTAAATCAAATGAGTGCGTTTAGTTTTATGGCACAACTCTGACTGATATAGCCACATTTCATGTAATCTGACAAAACATAATGTACAGGTTTTATTTCAATGCTTTTATTGATAATGTAATAACTATGGGGATTATTCAGGTTTGTTAGCAAACCAAAAAAGCTGGCAAGTGGACAGAACCATGCTTCACTGCAGGTGGGGTAGATGAAACATGTGCAGAGAAATTTAGATTTGGGTGGGTTATATTCTTTCTTTGCAGGGTAAATACTGACTGCTTTATTTTACACTGCAATTAAGATTTCATTTCTAATATCCAACCCAAATTTAACACTCTGTGCACATGTTACATCTGCCCCACCTGCAGTGCAACATGGTTTTGCCCATTAGTGTGCTTTTTTGGTTTACTAACAAACCTGAATAAGACCCAATGTATAAACACATTTACATGCATTATAAAAGCATCCAATACTTCATAAAATTAAAATGATTTTTCCACTATGTCAGTGTTTATCATGCTAAACATTCTGCTACTACCAGTACATGAGCCATGAATTTGACATCATTTCAGTCATTTTTTTATGTGTTGTTTAAAAATACTAAAGAGAAGATGTATATAATACTCAGTATACTCTGACATAGTGAGTGGTATTTATGCAGCTACAAGGATGAGGTCATATAGCGGATAGTGCATTTTCTGATTCCTAGGTAACATATAAAATGTTACTGCTTTATACAGATACACAGAGATATTTCAGTAATACTCAGGGGTTACAGAATGTACCACATGGAGAGGGTGCTCCTACTGTAATCTGTAGTTATCTGAAAAGCTTTATCCTTTTAAAAAGACTTTATTTTTCCAGCTCATGCAGATGAACAGGGCCGGATTAAGGGCCACATGGGCCTGGGGCTGAAAATATTCAAGGGCCTAATGTGAGAAACTGGGGAGGTGTGATTAGTGCTGTGTGGGTGTGGCCAGAGCTATGTGGGCGTGTACACCCTCTACAGTCTACACTATCAGCTGTAATGTCTTGCTAAATATGTAAAAATATAGAAAATTGCATAAAATATAAATGCAATCTTAATAGTTATGATTTATGGCTGACTATGTGGCCAGCTGGTGGCTAGTGATCATCATGCTGCCATAATGATGGACCTATTTTTATGTGGAGGCCTGGAGCTGTAGCTCTATCCGCCACATTGTTAATCTGGCCCTGTAGATGAACCGTGTTTATTTTACAGTAATGGTGTAATCCAATGACTGGTGATAAATGGTGAATGGTGAGGCCGATGTGCTGATTCTGATATTTAAGCTCAAAGAGAATATTTTTACTTCGTTTGTACTGGATAAAACAATCTGAATACACACATTGCTATAATAATTAAAGCTATCTATTATTATGATGACTAAGTAAGCCATGAAGTGTTATTTGGCAAAGGGGTATCAAAAATAAATCGTAAAACTTATATAATTCATAGTATATTCTCAGATAAATTCATTTAGTTCTTGTTCAGTAAGTTAATCTATACATTTTTCAATGTGATTCTAGGAAGACCTACTCTCTAGTAACATTGAGGATGTGGACAAACTAACATCAGCAGTAAATAAGTTATTGGTAAGTTACAGTATATTTACTGTTTTAATTGTTTTTCTCCATCTTGTAAATATAGATATTATACTGTACATTGAATTTATTTGCAAACTGTCACAATCATGTCACTGTCATGTAGTATTTGAATCATAGCATTATTGTGACATACTGTATAATAAATGAGTTTAGGGTTAGTACACAGGTTTAATTAAAACACCACTTATTAGTTGTGACAGACAAATCCTCTCACTGTGTATGGAAATCACTGTCCCATCACTTTTGGAGACATTAGATCTGCACTAGAAACATACATCAAAGTTTCCTTGTAGCTTCCAGAAAAGCCCAGATGTCTAAAGCCAAAGGTAGCTTGTCCTGTCTTGAAATGGAAGTTTTATCTTCATAGCCAAGTGTTTCTGCAAAAGGCAAATTTCGAGCACGTACCAAGAATTTGTACTTTATATGTGAGGTACAAATAAAAAGTGTTTATTCATGAAGCAGCTTTGTTTCTAGCCCTAACCTATAGTCCTGAATAACTGTAATGCCATTGTGCTGCTACTTCATCACTAAACACATTTCCTTAACATGGGCTGACTAGATTGATATGTTGTCTCCCACTATTGTCTGTGATAATGTCTCTGCATGTCTGGCTGCAGGTGTGTACTACTTACATAAAATCTCCAGTCACATCCTGCTCCCAATTCCTTATTTAGGAGGTGGATTTCCTAAAGCTTCTAAACATGAAAGTGGAGGTATTGCCCATAGCAACCAATCAGATTTTATCTATCATATCTCTATTGTGTTAAGATACTGCAAGAACCACTCGGCCATCTAGTCTGTCCCTTCTTTAACCATATTGTTAACTCAAATCCTATTTGATCCTTATATCTTTGTAAATATATCCTTATGACTATCCCATGCCTGTTTAAATTGCTCTGCTGTATTAGCCTATACCACCTCTGATGGGCGGCTATTCCACTGGTCCACTACTTTTTCTGTGAAGTAAGTTTTCCTTACATTTCCCCTGCATGTCCTTGTGTTCTATTACTTCTTTCCTTTGAAGAATCTCTTCCTCCTGTACCTTGTAAAAAAACCCTTGATATATTTGAAAGTTTCGATCATGTCCTCCCTTTCCCTTCTCTGCTCCAAACTATACACATTAAGATCTTTTAGTCTTTCCAGGTAACATAGAAACATAGAATTTGTCGGCAGATAAGAACCACTTGGCCCATCTAGTCTGCCCCTTATTTTTATTTTTTTTATCACTAACCTTATTTGATCCTTATTTCTTTGTAAGGATATCCTTATGTCTATCCCATGCATGTTTAAATTGCTCTACTGTCTTAGCCTCTACCACCTCTGATTGGAGGCTATTCCACTTGTCCACTACCCTTTCTGTGAAATAATTTTTCCGCAAATTTCCCCTGAACCTCCCCCCCTCCAGTCTCAGTGCATGTCCTCGTGTCCTATTGCTTCTCTTCATTTGTAAGTTTTGTGATGTAGACCCTGCACCATATTAGTTGCCCTTCTTTGTACTGTATCTAATGTGTTATATCCTTCTGGAGATATGGCCTCCAGAACTGAACACAGTATTCTAGATGAGGCTGTACTAATCACCTATACAGTGGCATTATTACTTCTTTCTTACTGCTACTGATTCCTCTCCCTCTGCCATACCTCCCAAATTGTCTAAATAGCAGAGAGAGACATCCTCGAGTGCCAAAGGCGTGCGGCTAAAATTAGTGGGTGTGGCCTCATGGGTAGAGGGTGTTTCCTCATGGCAAGAACCAGGAATACAAGCCACTCCCCTGTTTCCATCAGTATGGGGATATGAAAAGCACTCAGTGAGCTGCTGGCCATTCCACCTGTCTCTCCTTGCTGGGGAATAGACGCTGTGTCCATGCGCACAGCATCTATTAACTGCTGCTCTGCTCAGAGCAGCGAGTGACATGTGGGATATCCCAACTGAACCCCCCACTATGGGACACTGTGACTCGCTGGTGTGACAGCGGGACAGACAGGGAAAATCGGGAATGTCCTACCAAAATCGGGACAGTTGGGAGATATGCTTATGCTACCAAGCATCTGATTTGCCTTCCTCATTGCTTTGTTACATTGCTTACCTGCCTTTAAGTCATGGAGGAGCCGGGTGCTGCATGTAATGTTACAGTGCAGCATCCGGCTCCTGTCACTGAGGGGGAGCCAGCACTTGGTGTCATCCCTTGGCTGGAGATACCTCTGCACCCCCCTAGTAATGCCACTGCTGTCATAATGCTGAAATCATTTCACTGGTTTTAAATTTAATTTACACTGATTCAGACATATCTGTGTCATTGCATAGAAAAATAATGTTTTTTTTCATACAGAGCACATACTGTATACACACACATATTAGACATGGCTTTGATATTACACTGTACTTTACAGTAGGATTAGACTGCCCTCCATACTTCATAACATCCTTCATAATCCTTCATCCTTCTGAATCAGTGCAATTTATATTTTCCCTCCTTCTATTCAAAATGTTTTTGTTCCATTGACACATTTTGCACCCAGTAGCTGGATTTGCCCTTAACTTGAAATCAGCCCAATAAACACCAGCTCTATACTCCAAGATGGACTTACAGTCCATGGTACCAGTGTGAGCACTACAGAGCATTTAGTAATCTAGAACCTGACCTAGGCATTCCTAGTAACTATGGATATTAGTCATATTATTGCTCAACCTTCCCCTGATGGCAATAAGTGCACTAGATCTAACAATCTTATACAATCCTCTCCGTTCCCGACCTCTCTGCTCTGCACAAGATCAACGTCTCTCATCCACACTCATTACTTATTCACACTCAAAATTACAGGACTTTATCCGGGTTTCACCCACTCTGTGGAATGCCCTCCCATGCACAATAATACTTGCCTCTAGTCTCCAAACCTTTAAACGTTCCCTGAAAACTCACCTCTTCAGACAAGCCTAACAAATTCCAGACCCACCGACATAGCCTTCAGTTCTTCCCTATCTAATTACATCCTCTCTGTACAGTATACATAACAACACATATTTTGTCTTTCTTTACTCTCACACCCTCCTGACACTTGGCCAACATTGCGGGGTATCATCATACAACCCATTAAGAACCTAGCAATCTGGTGGACCATTATGCTATAGATAGCATCTATCCTTGTGTATCTATGCCTATTTCCCTATAGATTGTAAGCTTGCGAGCGGGGCCTTCCTACCTCTATGTCTGTCTGTTTTTACCCAGTTTTGTTCTATTACTGTTGTTCTAATTGTAAAGTGCAACGGAATATGCTGCGCTATATAAGAAACTGTTAATAAATAAATAACACGTAAACTTTCTAAGTGATAAAATAACTATGACATTCATTGCATATATAACCAAAACATAAGACATTCTCCTAAACCACTCATACTATTAAAATAAGAGGCTCTTTTTATAGTAAATGCAAATAGAAACATTGGGGAAATGTATTAGATCACTATGGATAGATGTATCTCCAGTTCTAATAAGGGTTTATGTAAAAAGAAGCATGTCTATGCAGATTTTACTTAACCTGCATTTTGTAGTATAGGAAATATACAACAGTTAATGAAAATAAATGCGCAGTAGTTCCTTTATGCTGTGTTTTTTTTAAAAACCTTTACACTTTGTTTAGAGTTTTTGCTTTATGCTGAATGTTTTGTCTTCTGCATATGTTCTAGGGGGGCCTTAACCTTGGCGGTGTAGTGAAACTTCTTTGCAAAGTGGTAAGATAAAATTTCATTGTAACAATGCTTTTTCTCACTGTACTCTATTACAGCCTTTATTTATTGACTTATCTACTTCATTCCCTATATTTTAAGGGTCAGTCTTTTTCACACAAGTGATAAGATCAATCAGGGATGGACTGGGGCTCGTTTTCAGCCACAGCATTTGTGCACTCTTGCTAAAGGCACATGTGCGCATGACACAGAGGCGTGCACACGTCGCAGGGAGTGTGGGAATGGCTCATGGAGGCATGCTGTGAGTCGGGGGGCATGGACTCATGGCATGCCCCCATATTTTAAAGAGACAAACTTTTTGGGCAGTGAGAGGAGACAATTAGAGAGACGGAAGCTGTGCAGTGCACGGCCTTCCCGATTCTCTCTATGAGGGACCAGACCATTGTCCCTCCTGGCATTTGCCAGAAGTGCCAGATGGGCAGTTCGGCTCTGGGATCAATGGTGTTCCATATTTGGGACTTTGTTTTCCCTAGTAAATCACCCCTGCTGGTGCAATTCACACTTTCTCCAAGGTAAACAGCAATTATTGCAGTGTTGTGATAATGCTGGTGGGTGACTCAGCCATCCAATCAGTACACCAGACAGTGTACTGAATAAAACTATTTTTTATCACTGCAAGGATGGCTGAGCTACTGAGCTATGCAGGACCTGTTAGTGTATTGAATATAGAGATTTAATTTTATATACTCCTTTAAAATCTATAAATGCACACTGTGTACAGGATGCACATGTCAGTAAAATGATGTTTTAGTTTGGCATACACACAGAATACAAGAGAAATATGTATTTACTTTAAGCATGAATATGTGTGAAACTGTGCAATCGTCCATACATAAAGGGTATATAGTGTGAGATGTGTGAAGGACACAAGAAATACAGTAGTTACTTGGAATCACTGCAGAATGTAGCATCTCAGTGGTGCTGTGTAAATGTCTTCACAGATTGGCTTGGATTTATGGCCATATGGGTCTGGGCCTTGGGAGACAATTATGTTGTAGCATAATACAGCTTTGTTTTAATACTTATGAATTGTTAAAGACAGGGGCGTTTCTACATAGAGGGAGCCCCTGTGCAGACTCTGGGTGGGCCCCCTCCTCTGCATAGTGCAGTAGTCTCCGGCATTGTGCCAGAGTCTACTACACATGCACAGGTCTCCGGAAACATGGCGCCTGCCATGTTACAGAGACCAATTTCACTACTGCACATGTGTGGCGGCCAGTTTGGCTATGATTTTTACCGTGGCTGCAGCGCCCGATACGGAACTCTGGAAATGTAGTTATTAAAATATGGGAGCAATGTGTGTGGTTTGGGCCCCTTGGACCCAGGGGCCTGTGTGCACCATACACATTGTACCCATTATAGAAACACCAATTGTTAAAGACCTTCTGTTGCTGTATAATTCAGTTTCATTTCTTCCTTTTCTTATATGATATAACTGTTTTTTACTTGCATTCAGAAAAGCAAGAGTAAAACCATTTTCTCATTACTAGTAGAATACATTTAGTAGGTAGGGTGTAATTGTACATTGAGATTTATGGACCAAAACTAAAACATATGTCCTGCAGATTTAGCACAGTTGGAGACTTTGCCATATTAATGTGCCCATACTATTCTCATTGTATTCACTCCTGGTTCTACTGTAGCTACATCTTCTCATAGCTGGCTTTCCTCATGTTGGGTTCACATTTACCTGCCTGTAGATTTCTCTCCTGTCTACTAACTAGGCTTCCTATAATATGTCATTTCTGCTAGATTCTACTTCTGGACTTTGTCTCATTTTATCTGCTCTTTCCCCTCTGTACTTATACCTTCCCTCATCTGTCATCACTATGCTTGGGCCTGGCCCCAGAGCTGGATTATGGCTTTGCCGGACCTGTACTCATGAAGAATATCCACCAGATAATGTATGTTTGAGACAACTCTGATGGAGAAAATCTTTGTTATTTCCTGATAAATGGCCTGTAGTCAATTAGTCTTATATATGATGGGGATATCGGTAACAATAACCCAAGTTAGAGAGTGCAGTTACCAAGTAATGTGTCAGTGCATTCTTCTCACCACAGCAGTATTGATCCTGATGTTGGTATAGTGATATATGTATCATCATAGTCAGCTATTATTATTACCTGGCCAACCACGTGGATGCGAACCACACGGCTTCTAAAGGGGTCTCAGATTACCTGGTCTGGGTAGGTCCCCTGTGAAAGAGGGGCCAGGGACATCTGCTTTACTATGTTATATGCAGTCTTATCATCACAGTCACACAAGGTGACATGTGTCCCACAAGATCAGCTCATCCTCTGCTGCTGTGACCATTCTCACTGGGTATATTCTGGGCAGGCAGATGGTGAAGACTGAGTGTGTGTAAATATTCATTATTTGTATATGCAGTACAGTTTATTTAAACATGTAAATGAATATATTTCACATACAGGTAACTGCCCTGAACACACCATGTGTCCAAGATCTACTACAGGTATGGATATATTAGGCAGGATGTAATGCTGCCCAAGTTAGATGACCATGCGGAATGCTGGCCGAACTCTGACTTTTTTTAAAAGAGAAATTACTTACAAGGCATGGTTTTGCCTTGTAAGTGATTGCCCTTTTAAAAAAAGTCAGATGGCATCCCCAATGGCCGACGAACTCGGGCAGCATAACATCCAGCCCATTGTGTTGACTGTATTACAGTATTTTAAAGTAAGACATAACGTTGTAATGACACAAAATAATGATTTGGAGTATGAACAGATAGGTTACTTACACTGCTGCATAATACTCAGAACTATCAATACTATTCCCATGTATTTTTTATACCAGGACCAGCTCAGAGAGTCCAGGGCTGGTTATGCTTTGGGGGGGGACCACATGTCATGTTCTTTTAAACTCTTTATTAACTTTTGCAGACAGAAACCAGCACAGATGTCACCGGTCTGCGTATGCTTCTGTCAAACTCGCACATTATAATCAGACTCGCATTACAAGGTGCTAGTTACATAGAGAAAAAGCCACATGGACTAACACTTTGCAATAGACTTGAAAGCGCAAATTCCTTGCTATTACATGGGCCAAGTTTTGGGACAAACTTGAACCATTTAATGTGTGAGAAGGAGCTTGTTTTCCAGCATATAAAACTCGCACCCTATTACATTGGGCCCATATATAATATTTGTTTATAGCATCTGAATAAATAACTGTTACATATTATAGTCCATGCCTAAATACAAATAAAATTTACTAATAAAAGCAGCTGATTATACGGTATCCTACTACTAAATATCCCATTATGGTTTGTATTGTGATTTACAACTAAAAAAAAATAAGACTTGTTTGCGTACACAAGCATTTCAGTAAAACATATCTATTCGGGCATCTAAGAAAAAGTTGTCAGCTTAGTATAACAGCACAACTAATCATATTTATTAATTTACGCTAGAGAACATAATTTGGTTTATACAGTATATACAGTCCCTGAATGTGACTACTTATACTGTATACCCACATGCAAAAGCAAGATTTAAATTTGAGGGAATGGAATTATTTAAATTATAATTAAGTAGTAGAAAGAGCAAATCCCCGGATTCTAGGACATGGGGGCATATTCATCATGCTAATTATCAGGCCCCTCTGAAAATTAACATTCTGACTCACAGTGAGCGCCAGAGCAATTCATCATTGCTCCGGCACGGAGACAGCTGATGCAAAAATCATCTGTCTCCACAAATTTTTTCACTGCTACTTTCATTGCTGTGGAAAAATTTGTCAGGACTAGCACTAATGCGCCTGCATGAGTTACAGTTCATGCAGGCTCACAAAGCCCCCGGTTTCCGGTGGCAGAAGTGGAGGGATTCAGAAAGATCTCCCTTTGCAAGCCAGGACTGCTTCCAATAGGTAAACATCAGGGTAGCAGGAGCACTCGCCATCTGTAGGTGGCAAATGCTCCCACAGTCAAGGTCTGAAAATGTTGTATTTTGTATTTTTGGTGCTTGATGAATAGGGTCATACTAGTGCCTGGATAGCTCGGGAGGGAAAGGTAAGCAAAACATATATGTGATATGTCCTGCGTTACCTTCATGATGAATGGCTCAAAAACTTAATTTTTACAGAAGTGAAAATGTTCATTTTCACCTACATTTGTAGAAATTAAGTGATGATGAATATGCCCCAGTGAGCAGTATCTTTCTCCTGCAACACAACTTTATATGTCCATGTCATTGCAGGATCACCATATACTTGCAGATTCCAAGCCCTGTAAATGTAATTTAAAATCTTAACGTGTAACTTGTTAGGAAAAACAGCCTGCAGACTATGAATGCAGCCCCTATAGGTGGAGTGCTAATTATATGTGTTTTTTACTAAGGGGAGACTCACCTTCAGAAGGTTATTGCAGAATGTACAGTAGGTCTGCATTTAAATAAAGGAAATAGCATCAAGCAAGCAGCCAATTACATATATTAGTTGCTTGTTGTATCATATTCTCTGGCACACGTTAGATATTTGTTCTGTTTATTGATTAATTGAAGTATAATTATAACATCTTTCAATTGTATACCCTGCACTTCATAACCAAAGGCCTCAGTTATTTTTCATTTTTAATCTTTTAGAACGGTATTCCAAAAGTTACTGACAATATCAAGAACGCATTATGTGGAGTAAGTAAGACTGTTTCTTTTTATCATAATAATTCACATGATAAATATATTTAAGCATTATTTAACAAGATGACTTCAGTAAAAATAAAAGTGTCTTCATTGTTTCTATATACTTAAGAGAAAGCTGCTTTAATTTTTGCTTGGGCAATGGTTATGTTACTTAGAGAATATATTGTAAATGTTCCATACTCTACATCAGGGCTGGCCAAACCGGTCCTCGAGATCTACCAACAGTTCATGTTTTCCAGGCCTCCTGGAGATCTGTAGAATTGTCAGTTAGGAATGAATGCAGCACATCTTAATTAGTAATGACTACACCTGTGCACTAGCTAGGTGGCCTGGAAAATGTGTACTGTTGGTAGATCTCGAGGACTGGTTTGGCCAGCCCTGCTCTACATCTATTATGGCCATTTATGTAGAGCAAGAGTTACACAGCGCATCTGTATAGGTGCAAATACATCCATGTTTACAGATCAGTTACAGGTCATACTTTTATTGAACCAGGTATTGTATTTCTGGGCATGAGATGTGTTTGGAAAGTTGGACTTCTCAGTATATCACTTGCACAATTAAAATATCACCATAAATCCCTCCCTATTACCACATTTTCTTCCACACCTGTTATTCATTTAAATGTTTAAATGTTTCTACCAGAATCTCCTTTTTCACCCCATGTGTCCAGTGTCATGTGGGTCAGTTGACAATCCAGTCCAATCCTTGGTGGCCTAGTGATCAATGCAGTGCCCATCCCCTAAGCCTATTGGCTTATAGTTACAGCACTCCATTTCCTCCCTTTGTCTGAGCTCCAACATTCACAATGCTTTGTGACAGGATGCTGGATGTATCAACAGAGATTGGAAGCTTTCTGGCTCCTATAGCGTGTTGTACCTGTTACCCATTCATGTAGGAGACAGAGTGGAGCTGCTGTCGGCCAATATTATAGATGCTGGTAGCACTCTGAATAGAAGAACTAAGGCAAGAGCAACAACATTACTAAATATCAGCCATCATGTCACTCATATAGGGATCATTTTAAGAATGAGTGATAACCCCTTAGCACTTACTAAACAGGTTATGACCTCCATGCAATTCTGTATTTTGCTAACCTTAAGGCTCTTTGTGACTGTACCACTTATACCATCATTAGAGCTAGCAGTATGATCCCTATTGACAGCATCAGGGACCCAGAAAAGCATTTACAGTTCAGGGAAGCCTTCCCAGGCTTTGCTGTATCACCAACGGGTGTTAGCACTGTGCATATGCAGACTGCCAGAAACTAGACAGAAGAGACCAACAAAGAGGTGGACACCGCAGAACCTCACTGGACAAATAAGTAATCTTAAACACTTCTAGCTGTTGCCCCTCAAGTCTGATATACTGTATCAGTGATGTAACTAGGCAGTTTAACGCTGTGTGCAAGAAACGGCACTGGCACCCCTTTATGTAAAATAGGGGCAGTGTGCACCATAGGGACAGTGTGCACCGTAGGCATACGCAAAAAAATATGGGGGCATGGCTTCATTTGGAAGGTGTGTGACCACAAAATTATACCAATTCATACTATTATTTAAATTATGCCACACAGTAGCGCCACTAGACCAGGTAGAGCCCCTTTTACACATTACGGATGCCAGTCCCCCTTTTTACACAGTATGGCAGCCAGTCCCCCTTTTTACACATTACGGCAGACAAAGTCCACCTTTTAAACATTACGGCAGACAGCGTCACCTTTTTACACATTACGTCAGACAGCGTCCCTTTTTTACACATTATGGCAGACAGTTTCCCCCTTTTTACACATTATGGCAGACAGCGTTCCCTTTTTACACATTATGGCAGACAGTATCCCCCTTTTTACACATTACAGCAGACAGCATCCCCTTTTTATACATTATGGTAGACAGAATAGAGAGACCGACAGACAGATAGATAGATAGATAGATAGATAGATACCATCTCTCCCAGTGGCTCAGGCTCCTCAGTAAATGCAGTCAGGCAGATCCTGGGCAGGGGAGAAGGAGGAGGGGGACGCCAGATCCGCAGCAGCGCAGTGTAATTGGTGGTGGTGCCACTGCAGCTGTCCCTCTCCTTTCGCATTGGCTGGCCGCTGCCACTGTGAATGCTGGAATGAGGGAAGCATATCCCAGCATTCACAGCAGCGCCAGCCTGCCAATGCCGAAGGAGAGAGACAGCTGCAGTGGCGCCACTGCCAATTACATAGTGCTCCTTCGGCTCCAGTCCCCCTCCCTCCTCCTCCCTTACCTCCGGAGCTGCTCTTCTCCTCTTCTCCTCCAGCACGTCACACACAGCACAGGTGGCTTCTAATGAGTCAATTTGAGTAATTAAAAGCCACTGACATAGAATGCTGGCCATTGCTCCCTCAGGGTGACTGCGCTGTGTACCAGGCACACCTGGCACACACGTAGTAACGGCACTGTACTGTATGCTAGGATTGTGGTGCCACAGTGCACAACCACTCTACCAGGCAGTCACTGATATGGAGGAGCAGCATCTGGCATATTCAGCATTGAGGATTACCACCCCAACCTCTGCCTGCCCGTCCATTGCTCCACACGAGGTAAAGCACTCTGAGGAGTTGCTAATGCCTTTATTTTTTTTATCGTAAAAAATACATTTAGGAAAATATTTGAAAAGTAAGGTTAGGTTTTAGACTGCAATAAGATGAGATTTGACACAAGTCTCCAATCTATGTACCAAAATGTATTAGCTGATATAAGAATTAAAGTCATGTATTTTTTTTACAGTAGTTATATTATTTAAGTAATGCAGCATAAGTTCACCTGTAAATAAGTGTTCACTTGTACAAACATCCCCTCTAACTCTTTTGTCATCTCACTCTCTTGTGAGTCCTCTATAACTAGCTTTGCCAAATCACAGAATCATATTAAGGGGGAAATTCATTTACTCACTATCATTGATTGTTTTGATGGGTGCTATCCATTTAGCCCCAATAAGCCTGTGCAAGGTGCAGCTTATCATGGTTTTCGTTTCACCTGCCTCAGAAGTGAAAACTGGGCTGTGGCTGGTGAACTCACATAGGTTTCACTGAACCTGTGTGTTTTTGTGAGAAAATGTATTTATTTTTGAGTAACCAAATCGTATTTCCCGGGAAAAAAAAATTGGCAAAACGTTTAGAATTTAGAATTTTTTGCCTCTAATTGAATTCCCCCCTAAATGTTAACATTAAAAACACTTGTATAATATTAATAGTATAAGCATGCATATGACAGCAGTCAATCACTTCTCATTGTAACCCTCAACCCAACTAATTCATCTAAAAAGAATAGCAGCAGTTTATTTCTGTATGATTAGCAGTACTACAGTATGCATTATGCTTTATATTGTTACCTGAGAATAATATTACTTGCATCTCATGGAATTATGTAACATTGATGTATTAACATCCTTTTTAAGTCTTTGATTTTTATAAAAAAATATATTTTGTTGAAACAGTTTAAGAAATCCAGCTCTAAAATTGAAATCCTCGGAACCGTCTTGGTAAGAATTTTATTACATTTATTTATCACAGATTTATACAGTATTTTCTTTAATTCTCAGACTTTACAGATTGTATGATTAGCAGCTACTCTATATTATATCAGTAAACACAGTAGGTGCAATACATTTTTTTAAACTACAAAGCTTGAACGGACAAAGGATATGAGGTAAATTCAATAAAGTGCAAGGTGGCAAGTTGCCATTGTAATACTAGCAATGGCATCTTATCATGCCCACCTGACTGACCGATCTCCCACTGGACTGATGTCTTTATATGCAACCTTATGTGGCTGTATAGCATATAGCAATTTGACTCCTATGTGTTAACAAAACCAGCTGCGAAAATGATTTTTTTTATATAGATAGATAGATAGATAGATAGATAGATAGATAGATAGATTAGTGCCTTGTGTAAAGAGGTACTTAGGAGGGCACCAGGACAGTTGTTGTTTGCTTGGGGAGTGCTGCCACAAACATGTGATTATATAACACAAACAATGCCTTTATCTTGCACCAATGACTTCAAGCTGCACCTCCAGTACATTCCCTTGTTAGCAAGGACCAAAATAGTAGATAAAGAGAGTAGTGACAGCTGGCGCTAGTGTAAGATAGGGTAACCAAAATCCCATGACAGGATGATCCTATTAGATCATAAAATAATAATTATAACAATAAGAATGGATATACCCTTTTAAAAATATTCTTCACCCAACAGTAATACAATTAGATCTTAAGGAATTATTTATTTATTTACATAAAAGTGTAAAAGATGAAAGATAAAATATCACAATAAAATAGGCTGCAAGTATTCCACAATTAACAGATAAATGGGGGTTATAACCACACCTCTTACTCTCAGGGTTATGAGCTTAATAGGTGGATAACATTCTACTGTTCTGGGAACTATGTGCAGGGACACTACAAATTTCATCCAGACGGACTTCTTCAGGGGTGAATAAAACTGGCGATAATTGGATTATAGATTTGTATAAATACTGAAGATTAAAAGAATACAGCAGGCAAATCTGGCTGCATATATAGATAAAAATATTGTTGTACATAAATGATAGGAGTGCTTGGTAAAAGCTAGAGGCATAAGGGGTCATTCCGACCCGATTGCATGCTGCATTTTTTTTGCAGCCGTGCGATCAGGTCTGAACAGTGCATGTGTGTGGGATGCTATGCGCAAGCGCAATGCTGTCCGGTGACAGGGGTCGCTGGACAGTGACAGTTTCTACGGTGAAAGCGATAACAGGGGCAATCGCAAGAAGATTGAAAGGCAGAAGGGGTTCCTGGGCAGCAAATAACCATTTCCTGGGAGTGTCATAAAAAAGGCAGGCGTGTCCACCCATTCCAGAGGAGGGTTCCTGACGTCACCAGCAGCCCAAATCGTCTCAGCAGCTGAGTAAGTCCTGTGCTTTGCAGAAACAAAGCTCTCTGCACAGCTGTTCGCACTCATTCTGAGTTGATTGCTCGCTACGGATTTTCGCAGCGCATCGATCATGGCAAAATTCTAAGCAATGAATTTCATGATAATACTTGACCTTATTGTGAACAGATAAAATGTATCATAAGTGTATTTTTTAAACTTTTCTTTTACTATTTATTCTAATATATATCATACATGTAAGTTGGATATATTTAATGCTGAATAAATCCAGGAGTCAGTTTAGCTGATATGTACCACATTTTTCAAAGTGCAATATATGATGGTGATATTGCTTTTATTTTCATTTATTGAAGGGACACACAGATTACTTTAAGGTCTGTTAGTGACAAAGGAAGAGGCACTTTTTGAAAAGAATAACATTTTTAAATGTATATAACTAAGAAAATATTGAAAACATGAACTTGTCTATGAGACTGAGTAACTCTGATCTAATGAGTTATTATCTAGACGTAGGACATTCTAGATGGTCTAAAACTGATACATGCCTCCTACAACAACTAGAAATTACAAATCAAAATTGATAATTAAAATGAATGGTTTACCCAATGTCACAAACACTGTGATATTAATATACAAACATTGTACACAACAGTGTTACATTACCTTTTTTGGCAATTCACATCCTGGGAACTGATGATGGATTACAAATGGAATCCATTTCTTTTTAAATGACAACAATAAAGTAACCTCTGAAGTTAGTGGGGCAAAGCTCTATGCTAACAGCACTCTATTGCGCTATTTCTCACCAAGAATTACACTACGCCCATTGGTATAATAACGTTTTAGTGAATCTGCTGTAACAATGCTTCTGCATACACCACGTTTAATCTTTATAATCTGTTAACAACATAAATGCATGCAACATGTTAAAGACTTCCATTAATGTTTTCTATTTTTAAGACCACTGCTGGCTGTGCGACTGAGTCTTTCAACACGGTAAGCTATTCTGATAAATCTTAGTTTTGATATGTAAAATTACTATGCCCCTAGAACAAGCTGTCACCAAGTTACACATGCCTTGATACAACCACATTCCTATCTCCAGCCTGAACTGAGTCTTCTTGTGTGTGTTATGCTGAAATACAGATGTTGAGCTAATTTTTTTTGTACACATACTGTATGAACAATTAATTCCACTCATCTTTCTTATTGAATGAGTTAATTACTGTACATGAGACTCACCTCCATTAAGGATGCAGATAAAAACAAAAAAAACAAACTCAAATGTATATTCAACAAATACAGGTTGAGTATCCCTTATCCAAAATGCTTGGGACCAGAGGTATTTTGGATATCAGATTTTCCGTATTTTGGAATAATTGCATATTATAATGAGATATGAAGTTGATGGGACCTAAATCTAAGCACAGAATGCATTTATGTTTCATATACATCTTATACACACAGCCTGAAGGTCATTTTAGCCAATATTTTTTACAACTTTGTACAGTAAACAAAGTGTGTCTACATTCACACAATTAATTTATGTTTCATATACACCATATACACACAGCCTGAAGGTCATTTAATACAATATTTTTAATAACTTTGTGTATTAAACAAAGTTTGTGAACATTGGGGTATATTTACTAACATTCGTAATTTCCGAAAATAGGTCAAAGTTCAATCACGAATGACATCGAGAGTGTAAAACTGCAACTTTTTGAATTTATTACGATGGATTTACTAAGCTGTCGTATTCGTGTTTTTCTTTTCTTCCGATGTCGATGTCATTCGTTTTTTTTTTCCTAATTTTACGGCAGTGATTAGCAAAACACTGCCGTTTTTTTTTACAATCAATCTCGGCCGGATCTGTGTGATCCGTGCTGGGGTTCTTTTTATTTTTTATTTTTAATTAAACAATGTAAAATCCCCCCAAAAAATGCGTGGGGTCCCCCCTCCTAAGCATAACCAGCCTCGGGCTCTTTGAGCCGATCCTGGTTGCAGAAATATGGGAAAAAAATGACAGGGGTTCCCCCATATTTAAGCAACCAGCATCGGGCTCTGCGCCTGGTCCTGGTCCCAAAAATACGGGGGACAAAAAGAGTAGGGGTCCCCCGTATTTTTAAAACCAGCACCGGGCTCCACTAGCTGGACAGATAATGCCACAGCCGGGGGTCACTTTTATATAGTGCCCTGCGGCCGTGGCATCAAAAATCCAACTAGTCACCCCTGGCCGGGGTACCATGGGGGAGTGGGGACCCCTTCAATCAAGGGGTCCCCCCCCCCAGCCACCCAAGGGCCAGGGGTGAAGCCCGAGGCTGTCCCCCCCCATCCAATGGGCTGCGGATGGGGGGGCTGATAGCCTTTGTTGTAAAATAAAAGATATTGTTTTTAGTAGCAGTACTACAAGTCCCAGCAAGCCTCCCCCGCATGCTGGTACTTGGAGAACCACAAGTACCAGCATGCGGCGGAAAAACGGGCCCGCTGGTACCTGTAGTACTACCACTAAAAAAATACCCAAAAAAACACAAGACACACACACCGTGAAAGTATAATTTTATTACATACATACACACATACATACATACTTACCTTATGTTCCCACGCAGGTCGGTCCTCTTCTCCAGTAGAATCCAAGGGGTACCTGTTGAATAAATTCTACTCACGAGATCCAGGGGTCCAGGCTCCTCGGCAAATCCAGGGATAATCCACGTACTTGAATAAAACAAAAAAACGGTTGCCCGACCACGAACTGAAAGGTGACCCATGTTTGCACATGGGTCACCTTCCCACGAATGCCAGAAACCCACTTTGCCTTCTGGCTAAGTGGGTTTCTTCAGCCAATCAGGGAGTGCCACGTTGTAGCACTCTCCTGATCAGCTGTGTGCTGCTGTCCTCACTGACAGGCAGCACGCGGCAGTGTTACAATGTTGCGCCTATGCGCTACATTGTAACCAATGCTGGGAACTTTCTGCTCAGCGGTGACGTCACTTTAGGTCAACCGCAGGGCAGAAAGTTCCCACCATTGGTTACAATGTAGCGCATAGGCGCTACATTGTAACACTGCCGTGTGCTGCCTGTCAGTGAGGACAAGAGCACACAGCCGATCAGGAGGGTGCTACAACGTGGCACTCCCTGATTGGCTGAAGAAACCCACTTAGCCAGAAGGCAAAGTGGGTTTCTGGCATTCGTGGGAAGGTGACCCATGTGCAAACATGGGTCACCTTTCAGTTCGTGGTCGGGCAACCGTTTTTTTGTTTTATTCAAGTACGTGGATTATCCCTGGATTTGCCGAGGAGCCTGGACCCCTGGATCTCGTGAGTAGAATTTATTCAACAGGTACCCCTTGGATTCTACTGGAGAAGAGGACCGACCTGCGTGGGAACATAAGGTAAGTATGTATGTATGTGTGTATGTATGTAATAAAATTATACTTTCACGGTGTGTGTGTCTTGTGTTTTTTTGGGTATTTTTTTAGTGGTAGTACTACAGGTACCAGCGGGCCCGTTTTTCCGCCGCATGCTGGTACTTGTGGTTCTCCAAGTACCAGCATGCGGGGGAGGCTTGCTGGGACTTGTAGTACTGCTACTAAAAACAATATCTTTTATTTTACAACAAAGGCTATCAGCCCTCCCATCCGCAGCCCATTGGATGGGGGGGGACAGCCTCGGGCTTCACCCCTGGCCCTTGGGTGGCTGGGGGGGGGGGACCCCTTGATTGAAGGGGTTCCCACTCCCCCAGGGTACCCCGGCCAGGGGTGACTAGTTGGATTTTTGATGCCACGGCCGCAGGGCGCTGTATAAAAGTGACCCCCGGCTGTGGCATTATCTGTCCAGCTAGTGGAGCCCGGTGCTGGTTTTAAAAATACGGGGGACCCCTACTCTTTTTTCCCCCCGTATTTTTGGGACCAGGACCAGGCGCAGAGCCCGATGCTGGTTGCTTAAATATGGGGGAACCCCTGTCATTTTTTTCACCATATTTCTGCAACCAGGATCGGCTCAAAGAGCCCGAGGCTGGTTATGCTTAGGAGGGGGGACCCCACGCAATTTTTTTTGAAAAAATAAGCACTTTCCCACCCCTTCCCACTGATATACATGCACGGATCTCATGGATCCGTGCATGCCTATCCAATCACGAATAAAAAAAAAAGGTCTGTTTTTTTTTAGCACTTTTTTACGAGTTGTAATTTTTCACGGCAGTGTTTGTTCTTTTTTGGCTTTGCACTTCTTAGTAAATGACCGAGATTCATACTTAAACAGCCGCGTTTTGACCGATGGTGTATTCATTCGTAATTTTTTACCTGAACTTGCAAAAAATTACGAATGCCCTCATCACTGCCGTGATTAGTGTTTAGTAAATTACCGAGATTAACCGAGATGACACTTTGAAGAAAAAACGGCATCTCGGTCAAAATCGGGAGCTTAGTAAATATACCCCATTGAGTCATCAAAAAACAAAGGTTGCACTCAAAAAAGTCCGTATTTTTGGAATATTCCGTATTTTGGAATATTTGGATATGGGATACTCAACCTGTACTTGCAAATTAAATCCCTGAAAAACTAGCTGCTCTTCTAGGCATCTCCTGAGAGCGGAGTCTAGGTGAACACATTGCAGTGCACTGGATGGGCCATCTACATGCTCCAATGCAGAAACAGGACATTCCATGTTCCATATCAAGTGCTCTTTGGAATCGATTTCCTCCACCTGGATACTACATTTTATGTGGCCTTACAACTACAATTAATAACACTGATGGAAATATAAGGACACTTTAAAGCTAAATAGTTAATTTTTGATAGCATTAAGTGTTGTAAGTTAAAATATAAAATTATACTTAACGGAACTTCTTCAATCCCTTGATTTGGTGTATACAAATGCATGAATATAAAGTAGAGATGAGCAGGCTAGATTCTCAGAGATTCGAGACCATCCAAACTTACCCAATCTGAGTGGATCAAGGCCGGGACTCAAAATTCCCTGCCTGACTTGGTTCTGAAAACAATGCAAAATGTCATCCTGTCTGTATCAGATCTTATGGTTTTTGGACTTGGGTGTCAATTTCAAAGGCCGAACAAACTCATTAATCTGATCAATGATTGGCTGAGAGTGCAATTGTCATGGCTCTCAACCAAGGGATCCCTTCATTCTCATCTACCCTGAGGCTGCTGTTTTGCTCCAACCACACACAAGCAGGCAGGCACTGAGAGAGGACAACAATAAAAGTAGCGCTCTAGACAGAATATTAAATAGTTATAAACAAGTGCATATTATTTGGATGTAGATAATATTATGTTTAATATAAAAAAAATAAGAATAGCATAAACTAAAAAATACAAATACAACAAAAGTTAATATATCAATAATATGAGCAGACATCTCACCCATAAGGCTGTCCATATACAGATATAGCTGAAGCAATTGCTGACTGTGAATCGTTGCAGCCTGGCACACGATGCAGCATGCCGCATTGCAGTTAGATGAGCATGGCCACATCTGTATATAGAAAATTAGTTTACAGTCCTGTATGTGCCTGTACCTGTGTATACTTCCGGGGCCGAATATAGATATAGAATCCTCAGGTGAATGTGGTGTCATCTGATGGTGAGATCCAAGCAAGGATGTCCAATTCATATAATCCCCAGCAAGCTGTTACTTCCTCTAACAAATCTGAAAGCTGGTTCAGACTCTTTAGGTAACTTGCACAATCCAGTGGGTGGGTATAGGTAGGTACATCAACGCGTTTCACTACTCAGTACTTGCTGCTTTTTCAATATCTTGAAAAAGCTGCCAGTTCATGCATTGAATGCTATCACAATATTGTTTTTCGCAAATGACCCTGATGTACAATATATATCTTCTGAGACCATTTTTAAGCAGGAATAAAGTATAGAAATATTAGTTTTCATGCATTAATGAAAGACCTAAGACATATGTGGAGCATATTTAACATTTCGGAGATTCTATATGTGCTGTGCCTGCAATATGATTTACTGCACTGTATAACTGAAACAATATAATATTTTCCAGGCTGGTCTGTCTGGTCAAGCTATAGGCTTACTTAATGGTGTTGTGGAAAAAACTTTGGATCCTTTGTTGGTGAGTGCTGTGGAATACTGAATGGGTGTGCTGTATAAATATAAGTAAAGTACATAATCTTTTGGTGATACAGTATAACTCTATAAAGTTTGAATTACATAATATTTGAAATTCAAACTGTTGGAATGGTCTTAACACTTAATTTTTGAGTTACATTCTCAGAACTGTACTCAGTATTGTAATTTCTTTTAATACCACATTTTTAAAATACAGGATTCTCTAATTTTAGAGACTAATGTTATCAAAATTAAAAAATAGATCTTAAAAGTGGTCACTGACAACTACACATCCATTTTTATTCCATTTCAACATTTGTGAATATGGTGTTAGTTATTTTTGTGTTATGTCTTATTAAATATGGAGTTCCTAAGCCTGCAGCAGTCTAATGCATTTATTATGGTTACATTTACAAATTGAAAACAATATTTGTAAGTGGGGCCAATTACAGTTACACTTACAAATCAGTTAGTGATGTACACCAGGCATAGGCAACCTGTTGTACTCCAGTTACACATCCCAGCATGCCCTAACATCAACATAGTAGCAGGGAATGCTGTGATGTGTAGTTCCACAGCAGCTGGCGCACACAGGTTGCCTACCCCTGAGTTTTATCATTGTGAATACCACATTAACAATGTAAATGCTATCTCTGGATATTAGTATTTAGTAACAAGGCAATTTAATAAACATATTATTTTATGTACTGTAGGAAGGGTTTTATTTTTTCTATTTGAAGCAATAGTCCTCTTTAGTATATATTGTAATATAATTTATGCCATAGATAATAATATCTCATAATGATTAAAAATGAACATTCATTTACATTGGGATTAATATGTTACAGATTGTGCCAGAGATTATATAATTTCAAAACACCTCATGCACAGTATATAATAAAAATACTAAGCTCCAAAACACTGAAATGCAGAAATTAAAAATAGATATCAGATGTGGTTGGATATCTGTAACACTTCTTCCAAAATGATTTCACTTTCACACTCCCATTACCAGAATATGTATAGATCCATAAACTACATAAAATGTAACTTTCATTAAGTGCTGCTGTAAATGGTAAACTACCACCCCTCCCCCCAACAAAAAGTTACCAGAAAATCATAATACTAAAACTAACCTTGGATTGTGCAAAAGGACAGAGATTTGTTTTCATAACACATATATTGGAGAAATGACAGATTACCATTTTGGAAGCATGGTGTGGATCATTTAGTTAATACGGTAAATTTATTTTGCACAGTGTATTTTTCAGCAAAACTTATAGGATCATTTTATTTCAGAATACTGTGATAGACACCGTGGGAACTCTTTTAGGAGGCATTTTAAACCCCATTCTTTGTAACAAGGTAAGAGTGAAATACTATATAAAATAGAAATGTATTTGATAGTGATGTTAAACATGTAAGAGTAGCAGTGGACAATATAAAGACAGAAATACCTGACTTTAGAAAAATAAAATGTGTTACTAATGTAAAGTGGGTTTGGTTATGTCCCAAATAGTAGTGAGAATGTTAATTAATGAAAATCATATCAGGAAAAAAAGTGACATCTGATCCCCATATGTAAGACTAGATCTGTCCTAACAACGTGTATCCTTAGTTGCCATCTGAGACCACTATTCCCATATGGTGCTGGCTGCACATGAATCTGATCATATAGGAATAATCTGATAGCTGTAACTCCATAGCTGGCTTCTGGTTATACATGTCTTATCACCTGCATGCATTAGTGCCCAATGGTCGCATACAATATGATTTTAGGGGACTATAGCATATGTTGCCTACCTCTCAGACTTGGATTTGGTATACAGTAGATAAAGGCACTATTATACCCACTTTCTTATTGTCCTTGAATTTTAGTTACAGATTTAAAAAAAAAATCCAAGAAAATATGTTTTAGACTCTCATGGATGTACACTCTCTATAAAACCTGATGAAATGGAAAAACACTTTGTGATACCATTGTATATATATTTTTTACATTGCTTAGAATATTTTTCTGTTTATTCCATGTAAGGATGGAGGTCTTCTAGGTCTTGGAATTTCACTTGGAAATCCAGTCGGCAAATGGTAAGTGAGTCACAGATATAAATATAATGGGATGGGTGTATGAATATGTTCCTTTACTGCTGGAGTGCTGAGTTGATCAAGCTTTGGTCATATCTATATGTCTACTTTATTTATTCACTGCAATTTACCCAAAACATGTCACCAGGTCAACTTTGCATTACATTGTTGTCTTGACATTAGTGGCCCCCAATCATAAAGGTTAGCTTACAGTTATGGGGGCAGTATATGTGGTCATGCATGTACCAGCTTAGAGACAGATTTACCAAAACATTGATTGTATCATCATTCTGATATGGTGAATACGTATGATTATGTATTACATAGGATTCCCCATACAAAACTATTATCAGCAGGAACAATGCTGTCTCTGGCAGTAACTCTTTTTGTATTATTGTATAATTGAAGTCATATTGCCTAGTGATTTGCCTTTAATGCACTGAACAGGGCTCAATTTATTTCGCTGACAAACCTGCAGTCCTGCACATGCACTTTACACAAGCAAGCACACCTCTAACTGCATAGCTCTTACTAGAGGCACCCTTACCCTTGTGTAATATACTTAGGAAGCAAACAATAGAAATACACAATATCTTAAAATCAATTCTATAGAGTTCCTAATAAATAATTAAAAAATTACAAACTAACCAACAAATATTTACCCTTTTATTATGATATATTTCTGTTCCAGGTGCACAGTTTGTGCATTTTACATATATCAAGACATTTGTGTTCATCCATATATTATGTCAGTATGGTGAGCAGCATCACTGTGATGTTTTTTAACATCTATGCAAAACCAAATCATTAGTCACAGAATAGAAGACAAACCTACTCTCATCATTGTGGGGACACTCTTTTAGAAAAATAATAATACTTATATTATATTATAATTAATTATTAAAATTTCTAAAAATACTGTAGGTTAAACAAAAGGACATACATTTACATCAAAATAGACAAACGTGCTCTATAAAATGAGTCCAATGGTAGTAAGCAAAATATTTGTTCATATCAGTAGTAACAGGGCCAAAACTAGGATTTATATCACCTGGGGTAAGGCAGAATTTTGTCTCCCCCCATCCTTAATTGTAGGTGTAAATTAAAAAGACCTCATAATGATGCATGTATTGGAAAACAGTATATAATAATAATCAAAGAAATGTATATTGTATAAATAATGTATAATATACATCATATTTTTTAATTAAATAGATAAGATGAAACGAAAAAAAAAAAATGACTTCATGTATGCAGTGTGAGTTCAGATTATCACCAATGCAATTAATTTCATTTATTTTAGCACATTTATAAGTGGTATTGTATAAACAAGCATTCACATTATACACCCATATGCAGTCTCATGTGATATGATTGCTCCAGAGAGCTTCCAGTGATTGCAGTGAGTAAACACACTTGTGCTTCTTTTTTAATATATGCATTTAAAACTGTCCGGGTGTTGGAGCACACACCATCTACTTGGTTGATGAAACAGTGTCCTAATGGAGGCCTCTGATGCTGCAGTCCAAGAAGGTGGACATCTTTGAGGAAGTGCGCCTCAATCTATTTCAAGCACTACCCACTAGGGATCCTTTACTGCCTGTAGAGCTCTTGCCAGTAGGGTGGGCTGCACTGTGTCACTTGCTGCCCTGAGAGATGAGATCCTGGCTATTACTGGGGAGCATGTCCCTCATCAAAGTAGGCATGTCTAATGTTTTTTTCCACCACAACTGGTGCCATAATTATTAAGGGAACTGCACTTGATGCAGCTGTAGATGGCCTGGGAGATATTTAGTAAAAGCCCCACGAAATCAGGATCACTATAGTCTGAGGTGAGCACTTGATGACGGGGAGACAGGCCCAAAGGCAAAACTCAGACATCAGGCTTCGTAACAACCATAGCCCTCATCACCCCCTTAATCCTGCGGCTGGGGTACTTGCCCCTCTAACACTATCCCTCCCCCCACACACACTCCCAGGTTCTGCACTGGTAGTAGATAGGTGATGAGTTCATCTGTAACTTTTTGCAGAAAAATTTGTGATAATTCCCCTAATTTGTTATGGACAGCAGTCAGATTTAGTGTATTAGATCTCTGAGAGACTAGGACAGAATTTATGCAGTGTGTGCCATTTATAGAATGTGATGCTGTAGCATACTTGTCTACATTAAAAATCTCACCCCTAGGAGTAGCCCGGAGATGAGACACATCTAGCCACTGCAGGGGGCAAAGCCAGACTGCACATTCGTAGGCCGCTCCCACTAAATGCTGCAGTTTGTGGGTAGGGGGTGGATCTTTTATCCTCATCCCATTCATTCAGCTGCAGGATTCTCCTGTCTATCTTCTTATCCTGCCCACTTCAATAGGAAGCAGGTGTGTGCTGGAGATGCTGCTACTCCTCTGTAGGTGCGGGGGACTGTCTAAATATTTTTTGAGTCTCCTGCAACTTGTGGGAGAGTAGGCTAGTATGTCCTGCAGTATTGTATTTCCAATGCAAGTAATGCATATGGTGCAAAACATATCTACAGTAAGTGACAAAGTCATGCCAAAAATGCAGATATATAAATTGCTTCAAAGACATGTAATGACATTGAGGTGTCTGCATTCTCAAGACAAATCATTCATGTAAGTCATCATGAACTAAATATATATAATATAATTCTTAAACATTGTATTCAAATTGTTGTAATACATGTTACACATATGGCACAAGCTGGTAATTGCACGGTTGGTTTGTTGTTCACCTGTAGTATAATATCACACAAATGATCACAAATGATCCAGACACAAATTGCCCCATAAAAGTGAACTGACAATGAGATATATGTAATCCAAGGATCAATCAAACACATGCAGTTATCCTCAGTGTAAATCCTATAGATATCAGTCATACAGAAAAAGTACATGGATATAGGTATTGCCTGGATACACTATACATATATACTGTAAATAGAACTCTGCTGGTTATCTACAGTATGCAGAGCTGTTTAGCATATGTGGCACTTGTGGTTATATATATATCCATACTTACTGGCATTTAATTTCTTCTCTCCTGGAGAAGCCCAGAGAGGAGATGCTGCAGGGAACTTCGGGAGCCTTCAGAAAAATTCCATGATTCACAAGTCTGTAGGGAGAGGGTGGGGCTAAAATGACACGATTTGCTTCACTTTAGCCATGCCCCTCCCTGTAGACCAATGTCACCTATCTTTATAAGGCAGTCTTGTTTGTTTGTTTGTTTGTTAGTAAACCAAAAAAAGTTACAATTGGGCAAAATCATGTTGCACTGCAGGTGTTGCAGATGTAACATGTGCAGAGAGGTTTAGATTTGGGTGGGGTGTGTTCAAATTGAAATCTAAATTGCAGTGTAGAAATTAAGCAACCAGTATATGATATGCATAGCAACAATATAACACACCCAAATCTAAATCTCTCTGCACATATTACATCTGCCTCACCTTCATTGCAACATGGTTTTGTCCAATTGTTAACTTTTTTGCTTTGCTAACAAACCTAAGTAATCCCCTATATGTAGGGTGACCATAATATCCCTTTAATCTGGGACACACATGATTTACACAGGTTTTGTGGCTGGCTAAAACCAAGTGAAATTCAGGCTAGAGTTTAGCTAGCCACAGAACCTGTGTAAATAATAGGTGTCCCAGATTAAAGGGATATTATGGCCACCCTACTTTATGTGGTAACTTACTGATGCATTCAAGGTTCTGCAACAGGCATTCCCAACCTCAGTCCTCAAGGCACATTAACAGTCCAGGTTTTAGTGATATCCATGCTTGAGCACAGATGACTCAAATAGTAACTCAGTTATTTTAATATAACTATATGTGCTGAAGCCTGGATATCACTAAAATCTGCATTGTTGGTGTCCCTAAAGGACCGAGGTTAGGAAAGCCTATTCTACAGTATGTTCTTAAATGTATTTATATATTGTTACCTATTATTTTGCAGAGTCACAGGATTCCAATTGAAGCAAATCTGCTTCCAAAGGAGAAAACTGTTTCCGAATATTTGCAAACCAATATTTATGATTTCCTGGGAATATCATTCTCATTGGATCGCCCATGTTTTGGAGAAGTCTTGATTGTTGCTTTATTTCCTGAATGATTTTTTTAATCAATAAAATTTCTGTCAAATTAATCAAATGTGTATTGTCATTAATTAAGTCAAAGATCCAAAGGAGTGAGTAAGAAAACCTTACTGTATGTTGAGAAAACTCAATTGGGTCTAGTGAGCGGCAGTAAGTAAAGTTACCTTAAATATATTTGTTATTGACCAGTTGTGATATAAAGGTGTGCTAATGTAATTGGTGCAAACAACATTTTTCTTGATTTTATTTTATCAAGAAATGACTGTAGCACTGTATACAAAGTATCCCTGAGTTACACTACCTGACAAAAAATACAATCAAGTGTCTCATAATAGTCACTGTCATCACCGTATTATTGCAAAGTGTTTACTTACTGACAAGCAGTGGCGGCTGGGCCAGGTGGCAGGGTGACATGTACCTGGGGCCACAGCAATATTTAACACTTTTAGGCCTGCATTAAACTGACCCATTAGTCCGGAGGTGGGGAACGTTTGGCCTTCCAGCTGTTGTTGAACTACAAACACCTGCTACAATTTTGCTATTTGGCCATGCTAAAACTATTGGAGGGCATGCTGGTATGTGTAGTTCAATATCAGCTGGAGGGCCAAAGGTTCCCTTTCCCTGCTAGTCAGTGCCTGTTGCATAGGCCACTAAGAGGTCTATTTACTAAGCCTTGGATGGAGATAAATCCGACGAAGATAAATTCCCAGCCAATCGGCTCCTAACTGCCATGTCGCAGGCTGGGTTTGAGAAATGCCAGTTAGGAGCCTATTGGCTGGGGTTTTATCTCTGTGGGTTTTATCTCCATCCAAGGCTTAGTAAATAAGAGAGAGTGAAATAGATTCCAAACAGATCCTGCAGCTGGTAACTTTATGCCAATCTGCAGCACTGCCAAACAGATCAAAGCAGAATCAGAAGTAGTGCAGTGCTGCTGTACTCAGCACAGCTTGCTTGCATAAGTGTGCCTCCACCTCCCAGCATGTGCAGGTTAGCAGGCTTTGCTTGTTCTAGCTCCTCCTGCTCCATCACTTTGTGGCCTGCAGGGCCAGACCCATGTATATGGATATGCTGGGAAGTAGAGCACCAAGTAGAAGACGACACTCATCTAAGCAGCTGACACCCAGAGGCAGAAGGGAGGACTGCAGGGCCATTGCTCTATGCTGGCTCTCAGCAGATTATAGCAGCAAACATCTGAGAACACAGGCATACTACAGGCAGCCTGGTGAGTGTATAATGGAGGATGAAGAGGGGGAGAGATGAATAGGCATACCATATTAACACATTTCTATAAAGTAAAGGTTTGTGGGACATTTCTACTGTGGTTGAATAGAGCATGATGGTCCTGGGGATGGGAATGAGGTGACTAGGGTTGGCATGATGTGCCAGCCCTCCTGTATTGACAAGAAAGGTAGTAATGAAAGTCATGTGCAAGAAATCACCTGCAAAGAATGTCCCAATATGTTGCAATAAGAAATGATATTTAATTGGCCAAGATTGCTGTTATTGTTAAATATGCCCCATAGGGATCTATTCAATTGGTGCCGGTTTTTCCAACAGTTGGAAAAACCGGCACTTTTCAACAGAAATAGGTCAAATTTGCATTCGACTTATTCAATGACAGTGCTGTTTTTCAGACAGTCAGAAAAACCGGCACTTGTCGTAAAACATGTGGATTGGCTGTGCCCCCCCAGCAAGTGTCACCCCTAGGCATGTGCCTCACATGCGTACTGTGTAATACACTGTAGTACTCAAAATGACAAACCAGTCCATAGCCTGAGGATTATACAGGTTTTTAATAGGTTTATGGCATTTCTTCCAAAATTGCAAAATAACAACAGTACATTTAAAAGGCTCATTCATATAATATAGTATGCAATAGTCATATACAGAAAATATAGGTTACTGTCATAATACACTGTTCTCCTGTCATACACCATGTAGGCTTTTTTCTAAATATCTAGGAGTGCAACTAGAACTTTGTGGGACCCAAAGCCAAATCTTGACAGCCCCCCTGCCGTTGTCACTAAAGTGCCCCTTAGGGAAGCAGGAGAGAGAGAGCATGAGGGGAGTGATAGACAAGAAGGGTGTCAGGGGAAGAGAGATAGAGGAGCAAGAAGAGAGTGTTTGAGAGGAGAGAGGAGAGGACAGGGAGAGAGAGAGAGAGAGAGAGAGAGAGAGAGAGAGAGAGAGTGAGAGAGAGAGAGAGAAAGGGGGGTTCATGGAAAAAGAGAGAGAAAGAGACAGAGAGAAGAAAGAAAAAGAATGCCAGAAAGAGAAAAGGGATGAGAAGGAATAGAGAGATGGCATCAGTAAGATAGAGAGAGGCAGGGGAGGAGCAAGAGAGGGAGGGAATTAAGAAGGACTGAGAGAGATTAAGTGTCAGGGAGTGAGAGATAAAGAGAGTGGAGCAAGAGAGAGTAAGAGGGATTGTCACGGAGAGAGAGAGTGCATCAGGGAGATAAAGTGTCAGAGATAGAGAGAGAGTGAGTCAGGGAGAGAGAGGCAGTGTAAGGGGGAGAAAGAGGGAGAGAGAGAGAGACAGTGTCAGAGATAGATTTTGTAGGGAGAGAGAGACACTGTCAGGGAGAGAGAGATATGGGGGGAAATTCTGAGTTGATCGCAGCAGGACATTTTTTAACAGTTGGACAAAACCATGTGCACTGCAAGGGAGGCATATATAACATGTGCAGAGAGAGTTAGATTTGGGTGGGTTATTTTGTTTCTGTGCAGGGTAAATACTGGCTGCTTTATTTTTACACTTCAATTTAGATTGCAGATTGAACACACCACACCCAAATCTAACTCTCTCTGCACATGTTACATCTGCCACCCATGCAGTGCACATGGTTTTGCCCAACTGCTAAAAAAATTCCTGCTGAGATCAACTTGGAATTACCCCCATGGTGTCAGGGAGAGAGAGATACAGGGTCAGGGAGAGAGATATAGAGAGAGTCAGTGTCAGGGAGAAAGAGAGAGTGTGTCAGGGAAAGAGTGTGTCAGAGAGAGAGAGACAGGGTCAGTGAGAGAGAGTGAGAGAGATAGTGACAGAATCATGGAGAGAGAGATTCTGACAGAGAGAGGGAGATAGAGACAGTGTCAGTGAGAGAGAGTGAAAGTGAGAGAGATTGTGTCAGGGGGAGAAAAACAGTGGTGGTCATTCCGAGTTGATCGCTAGCTGCCGTTGTTCACAGCGCAGTGATCAGGCTATAAATTTGCATTTCTGCGCATGCACATGCACCACAATGTGCACACGCGTCATGCGGGTATAAAGGCCTTTGCGGTTTTGCACATGTTCTAGCAAATCTTTCAGTCGCACGGCACAATGCAAGAAGATTGACAGGAAGGGGGTGTTTCTGGGTGGCAACTGACCATTTTCAGGGAGTGTTTGGAAAAACGCAGGCGTGCCGGGGAAAATGCAGGCATGGCTGGGCGAATGCTGGGCGGGTGTGTGACGCCAAAAGCCAGCCCTCCAACGTTAGAATCAACGCACACAAAGAGTTAGTCCAGAGCTGGTCTTGTTCTGCACAAAATGTTTTTGCAGGTGCCCTGCTGCACAGGCATTTGCACTTCTGCAATGTGAAAATACACTCCCCGGTGAGCGGCGACAATGCATTTGCACGGCTGCTAAAATCTGCTAGAGAGCAATCAACTCGGAATGATCCCCAGTGTCAGGGAAAGAGAGACAGTGTAAGGGAGAGCAAAAAGAGACAGTGTCAGGAAGAGAGAGTGTGTGTCAGGGAGAGAGAGACAGTGTCAGGGAGAGAGGGGGAGAGAGACACAGTGTCAGTGACAGTGGTTTATATATACATAAAGAACTAGTATTTTATTGGCTGGTTCCTGACATCCATGTTAGCAGTATTGCCCATTGTGCATGGAGGTGATCCTCGCTCTAAACTTATGTTGTAGTGAGATCTTAATTATCATAAGGACTATGGCTAATGATGTTAAAAGGGGTCCTTGTAGCTACAGATCCATAGCAGTTGGCATGGATATGTTGGGATAGTGATTTATTTGTCAAGCACTAAGGGTGATATAAATTTGTGGAGGTAGTAGTCAAATATATAAGTATCTAGAATTATTTTTTATTATTATTTAGTATTTACTCTCAATAATTAAAGCTCAGTACTCCTGCATATATTTATAATTGAAAATGTTTCTTTACAAAACACTTTTTTTCTAAGTACTCTCACTGGTAAAATTGTCATTGTACCCACCATAGGCAATCTCTGGAGGGGGTGCAGGTCTGTTTTCCCAGAAACCACTCTCCTCTTGGCAAGTGACTCAAATTATGAGAACAATAGTAATGGGTAATGGTATATAATATGATTCCTAGAGCTGCTGCCACATCATGCAGTTTAAGGGACTGAGAAATACTGCTGCACATGCCCAGTAGTAGTAGTAGCTTCTTCTAGCAAGTTTGCTATATATGTGGATTTGAGTCCTCAGTCAGTGCACTGGACGAGAGACTAGCTACCAAATAGATGAGACAGGAGTCTTACCATGACATGGGCTAATGTGTGCTTAGAAAGTGCAGTACTTGTTCTATTTTGTTTGTGAATTTATTTATTATGGTAGGTGTAAACCTTTTCCCGACCACTTATTTATATTATTTAAAAATGTTTGATACAGCCTATACTATAGACTATATATAGTATTTAATATTAATACTGCATTCCATACAGTATCCAGTGTATAAAAATACCAATGTTTACATTAATGTCCAGGGTTGTTACTAGACTTTTCTACCTCCACCACAGACTCTTGCACTTGCTCCAATGTTCCACAGAGTGGGAAATTGTGGATTGCATTTGGAAACCCCCTCTAGAAATCCTGCATTTGACACTGCCTATGGTTAGGCCACACTATCAAATGCCCAATCCCATTTCAGCTTGGAAGTGTTACAGCATTAGGTCCTTTTTAGTTCTGGGACTGTAGGCCATTTGGGGAATACCAATTTCTGTAGGTTTGACAACTGCCAGAACCAGATACAGTTTATCTAATCTTATATGTTGCTGTAATTATCAAAGGCCTTCTCATTGGCCATCCAATTTCCGTATGAATAGACAACCCATAGTAGAAGCCATTATTAGGCAACATATATGCTACTTTTTTACTTAGTTTCCATCTGAGATATACTACCAATATTTTTTGGCAACACATTCTGATGTGTTATACTGTACTGTTGACATAATGCATGGTTTTTGAGAGACTTTCAGTCCAGAAGTGATTATTTCACGAACATGGACAGCTTTAAACCAATCACTTACTGTGATAACTAATGGCCACTACAGGAGTGAGCCCCAGCTCTGTGTATAGTGCCACCTTCATTGTTCAGTTTTATATATATATATATATATATATATATATGGAAAGAGAGGGGAAGAGGACAAGCGCCTGATGGTGCAGTAATTTTCACACTTGGTTTAGTGACGCGAAAACACTCATAAAGGTAATCTGCGTACCAGATGAGGGATTTTGTATCATGCACATCAAACACTATTGCTCTGGTCTTCAGTCTGTTGCTCACAACAAAGGAGGGCTATAAACAAAAAACATAAAAAACACCTCTCATGGTGCAGTATTGTTGTATCGATTTGAAGGATATTCAGCACCTCTGTGGGTATTATGCGTACCAAAAGGTTGGAATAGATCACAAGGAGTCTTAATCCTCCAATTTGTAATTGACACAGCAGCGGACTCTAAACCCTGTGATCCAGGCTCTCTCTTTGGGCAGTGCAGCAGGGGTGCAAGCACACCTCGGGAGGAGATGAGAAGGCAGCGGCAGCACCCTCCACATATGGTACTCTCCGCGATGTAACGGTCGGGTTGGCCCTGTGATTTGGTAGTATTCATGCACTGCACTAACTCTATTATTGGTTGCACTTGTTTGGTGCCCACTGGGTCTTCCTCCGATTTATACACCTATTTAGGCTTACCACACTATCCCTTTTAACTGGGACACTCATGACTTGCACAGGTAGTGTAACAGGAGTCTTGCTAGTATGTGCTCTGCTACTAAAATTCCACCAACGACCGACTCCAGGCTTGTGCAGAAACAACAAATACCTTTTATTCAGGTAGCTAAAAAACAAAGATATACATAAAACAAAGATCACTGTCTTTAGAATAATCTACCAGGGAGGTTAGGCCCCTGCCTCACTCCCTCTTACTTAATAAGGAACCCTTCAGGTCCGGCATCCTGACACTAGTGGCCCAGCCCCCTGGATCAACTGTCCCTAGCAGGCCTATCACCTGGACACTAACTGCCTTCAGGAGCCCTGACTCATTGGGGAGACTCTGCTTTAAACTCAGCACCCAGGTGCTGGCTGATGAAGCAGCTTCTTGGGCTAAGAAGCCTAAAAGACCTGGTCTGGGCCAAAAGGATGGGAACCTGGTCCATCCACACTTCCCTCCTACCCCCAGGACCATGTGTAGCTTACAGGTGGCAAATTACCTCTCCTGCCATAGTATATATACTGTATAACTGAACAATGAAAGCGGCACTAGAAGGCTTCAAACATACGTGATTGTAGTGATTTAAGACATCTACATTTCAGGGTCACATCCCCATTGTCAGGATGATACAAGTGTAATAAAATCAGTGAATAAATACATTAATGCCAGAGGTACTCCCTGCCGCCTCACGCTGCGCTGCCTGGCTTTCAGTTACATCTCCACCGGTCCTCCTGGAAGTGACAGAACTCTGGTCCATCCAGCATGTGCATTTAATCTATCTTCTAAACTGCTTACAACAGTGGAAAGTAAGGTGTTAAGTAGGGGACAGTCATTCATTCCCACCAGTGACCTTGACCTACTACAGTGGAAAATAGACACCTTTAAACTTACATGGAAATTGAAATAACATTTTAATAAGCAAGAATCGATGAGAGAATGTGGGGAGGCACCACCTTTACCAGCACAGGTTAGAAAACTAACCAAACCTACCTTTGAACCTATTTCAACCAACCCATCCATTAAGACTTTTCAAAGGATGGTGTAAATAGCTGCAGATGAACCCTGCCCCAGATATTATTCGGACCTGCCTAGTGCAGAAAGGGCAGCATTGAAAAATCTAGGAACAAGGGAGACATAATTATTAGAAGTGCAGATAAGGATGGGGCGATAGTTACTATGGATACTGACAAATATAAAGCTGAATGTGTATGATTATTGTCTGCTGAAAATACTTATGTCTGTCTCACAACAGGTCCAACAACTCAATTTAAGTTGGAGTTAAATGTACTACTGGGATATGCAGTGGCTGATAATATTATCCTGCATACTGTCAGTAAAGCTCTGTTGAAAGAATATCCGATAGTTCCAGGTTTCTATGTGATTCCCAAACTTCATAAGGACCCGCTTAACCCCCCAGACTGACCAATTTTTTTCCGCCAGGGGATTGTTATGCAAGGCCTTATCAGTATAAAGTGATGTGTTTTTACAACAATGTATATAGAACACCTATACACATTTAAAAGATACATTTATGCTTTTGAAAAAACTTGATATGCTAATCAAACTTCCATCTGATATTACACTAGCTTCAATAAATGTTACGCGTCTATGTACATGAATTAGCCATGGGGCAGGTGTGGCAGCGATTAGACATCTAATCACCAATAACCCCCTATACACGGGTCCAGATATAGATTATTTTTATATATTGATTTATATGCACAACACTTCAAGCACTTTATTAAGTAATTGGTTGCAGACAAAACATTTTTCACTATATTGTTATATTTGTATGACTAATTGATATTATGAACAGTTGACATAATGTATTATGTTGGTGTAGTTATTTATGTGGGTTACTATGGTTACATTATCCTAGCATGCTGGACAGACTGGAGTTCTGTCACTTGCAGGAGGACTGGAGGAGATGTGACCAGAAGCCAGGCAGGGAGTACCTCTGACATTAAGGTTAAGGTTCATTGATTTTTTTAAATTTGCATCATCCTGACAATGAGGCTGCGACCCCCAAAAAGTATATGTCTTAAATCAAAGCACTGCATTATACGGCATTATAAGTCCAGGGGTACTGCCGTATAAGTCGTAGAGTGGAGAAGATGATGATGTTCATCAAAATGAATTATAAATTCCTCCAGGAAGACATTTTTTTTCTTTATATCATGTTCTGTTTGGGGCCTAGATTTTAAAAGTACCACCCTGTCTGACACTGCAGTGCCACTCCTAGATGGGCCAGGTGTTTGTGCCGCCCACTTGTGTCTCTTAGCTTGGTCATCCAGCGACCTCGGTGCACCTCTTTTTTTTTCCATCATGAGATGTTTGGGGCCTGGATTTTAAAAGTGCCATCCTGTCTGACACTGCAGTGCAGCTCCTAGATGGCCCAGGTGTTTGTGCCGCACACTTGTGTCACTTAGTAAAGTCATCAAGCTACCTCGTGCAACCTTTTGGCCTAAAACCAGTATTGTGAGGTGTGAGGTGTTCAAAATAGACTGGAAATGAGTGGAAATGAATGTTATTGAGGTTAATAATACCGTAGGATCAAAATTACCCCCAAATTCTTTGATTTTAGCTGTTTTTTTGTTTTTTTTCAAAAATCATCCATGTCTAAAACCAAAACCCAAAAGGGTGGTTTTGGCAAAATCTATCCAGATCCAAAACACAAGTGGGGAGCAAGATCCAAAACAAAAAACACAAAACACGAATAATGCCCACCACACATCTCTAGTTTTAAGTCTTCGAGTTCCACCTTCATTGTTCAGTTATGCATCGGGGTATTCACTCCACTAAGGAAGGCACCGCAAGCAAGCATTCCAGCAGCAAGGGGACTGCAGGAGTGCCGACTCAAAGGTAAAGAAAAATAAATAAATAAAATAATAGTAATAATTTATATATATATATATATATATACACAAAAATAAAGTGCAATGGAGCGCCTAATGGTGTTTAGAGCAACAGGTGATAAATCACCCTGTGGAACGTGAGAAAGTGTAAAATTTATAAAGTATAACTTATCTCTTTACACGTCTTCAATTCTGATGACACTTTGATGCATGTAAAAACAGAAAGAGAAACATAGTGTGTACTGTATATACCCAGTAACTCTTAATTAGGAACCTAGCTGGTCCCAATCACCGAATAAGAGTATGTTGACATAAAAACATATATAGATTTAATATTCAGTCCTGAAGCAAATGCAGGTAACAAACGTACAGGATAAATGGATAAAATCAGCTTATCAGTCCACTCTGGGACCATTCACGGTTAAGCAGTAAATCCCAGTTTCATAACATTATGGCGAATTAATAAAATTCCTGACGCAAATGCAGGTAACAAACGTACAGGATAATAGAATATTATGAAGTCCTTGCCATAGGACGAAACGCGTTGGGATTGGGACTTGCTGCTTAACCCTGAACTTCCCAGAGTGGACAGATAAGCTGTTTTTATTCTACCCTTGTGGTCTGTCTTATGTGGGCAAAACGAAACGTAGACTCAAAATTAGAGTCCAAGAACATCTGAGGAACATTAGAAATAAAATGATGTCACACAGTCTGCCCCGACATTTTGCAGAAATCCATCAATCAAATGTGACCGGGCTGACTTTTACAGCATTAGAACATATTAAACCAGATTTAAGAGGAGGAGACCGAGATCTAATGTTAGCCAAACGAGAGTCATATTGGATCTATACATTGAATACCTTACATCCGATTGGTCTCAATGAGAACATCGATATTGTCTCCTTCTTGGGTTGTTAAGTTAAGTCCATCATTCTGGTCAAAATGAAGTACTTCCTGGAAACATGATTTATATACACTCTTACGATAAGGAATAATTACTTTGATGATATGGGACTCCATATTATTTGGTTCATTTAATACCAGATATATTTCTGGTCTAAGTAGGTTAAATTTAATAACCCCCAATTATGAGAGAAGTTTTCCTGGTGGTATTTCATGATTAATCCTAAATTATACCATCTGTATGTTACAATAATAAATAACTTAATATTTGGGATTGTTTCTTCCATGTACCAGATTTTATCATTATCCTCTTATTATGACTATATGAACTGCATTTTTCAGTCTATTAATGGGATTTATGTATTTTTCGAATATTAATTAGCAAACAACTATTAACCCATGTGATAATGATTTTCTGTATGTTATACTATATTGTTATTGTCATCTGTAAAGACGTTGAGAAAATAGCGATTAAATTCCATTAATGCATATTCGGTCAAAAATGTGGGATATTATAGAGGGAGTTTGTATAACATCAATACTCTTTTGAAGTATAGTGTTTTTCGATATGTATGAACATTGATATTGTACGTCTCGCCGTCTGGCCAGGTGGAACGCAAGAACGCCTGTCGCGGTGATGACGTACAGCGTTCCATCCCTAATATGGATGGAACGCACGAGTTCGTAGTGCGGAAGTGACGTGTTGCGCTCCGCCTGGTATTAGGTGAAACGCACGGGAAGTGACGCGTTGCGCTCCAGCTGGTATTAGATGGAACGCACGGGTCCGCGGACTCGGACTCTCCCTCTGTTTGCTGCACCGATCGGGATCTGTAATGATCCCTGATCGGATGCACTCTCCTTGGGCTTAATTAAAATTAATTATTCTCTCTGGGCTTAATGAATTTATTTATTCAGACTGGGAAGTGTCAAATCTGAACGGAAGTATATGCGTTCCACTATACGACAGGTGGAACGCACAACCACAATTAATGATTTTTTGCCCTATTCGAAACCTCTCTTCCATACTATATACCATTCATCGACTTGTGAGTGCAAACCTTTCTAGGTTTAGCGGTAAAGTTGCATCTGGAGGGGTTAAAAAAGCCCATATTAGCTGTTTTTACTGCTGAACCTATTAGGGGAGAAAGGAAGTGATGTAATACCTCTACAGGTATAAATAGGTCAGGCCCTCATAACTCAATTCACTTGACATTGAGGAGAGAAGGCAGTCACTAGGTCCAGGATCTCACTATGTAAGTAATCAGCCTATTCCATTTTCTTTCTACAATCTATTTCTATATGAGTATATTTAATTGAATGTATTCAATTAATTTATTTTGTAGTCGGTTGCCTTTGGCTCATCTGGATTCCTGATTGGTATCCTTCTTAATAAAAAATAAAAAGTAAGTTAATATACAATATTGAAAATGGAAACTCTATGTAAGGCCTGCATATACTTTATCCAAAATTCATTCAATTTATTTAGATTTTATTTGATTTCCCCCAAACCATTGAAGAAAGTTCATTATTGGCTATGAACACTTTCTGATTTCAAATGTGAGTATAATTATTGCATATGGTTAGTTAAAAAAGTAAATTAAATATAGTCTGAGACAATCCTCTTTATTTCTCTAGACATCTTCACCGTACTCTACATGGAAGATCTCTGATGTTTGAGTATCATTTAAAGTGAGTGACGGTTATCATCCTATAGCTTAAAATATGGAGAGTAACTAGATCCATTTTGACAGACTTTATTCTTTTTAGAGTACCGCACATCAAACACTGTTATTAACAGTGGATTACGGTTATCACTATTAACAAACTTTATGGTTATACGGGATTGACCCGAAACAGTATCCATAGTAAGTAATCTTCATCCAAATTGCGTCCAGTGAGAATTCTTTCTCTCTTTTCTCATTGTCTGATGATACTCTGTATGTATTGATTATCTATTCTTGTTGATCAGTTGAATGAATATATATTTTGAAATAATATCAGGTACCTTGTTAAAGAAAAAGTATGTTGAAAATGAAATGTATTTCATGATAATATATGATATTCTCTATTTCTTGTTTTATACTCCTCTCCTTCCTCTTTCCTCCATGACCAGCTACGAACTGTACCCCTGATGAAGTCCCTATAGGACGAAACGCGTTGGGTTTATGAAGCGTTATACATGCACAAACAAATAATGTATTTATGAATTATTATACCTATGTATGATTTTAAATATTTTTAATGGTGTATTAAAAAATATTGTTACTTGGTTCATGCTGGTTTCAAATATTTGGAGTTGAAGTTACAGTGCGCCCTCTGAATACTTTTATCCATTATCTTTGTATATCTCCCACTAGCAGGGAGACATTCATATGAGGTGCTGCCGAATCTTATATAGCGCGAGTTGGGTTATTGTTGTTTAGATATATATATATATATTTATACAGCAAATTGAACTCCGGCACTTGGATCTGTCCCTATTATGGGACTGTCTTGCTCAGGTGCCCTCCTCTGGGGACTAAGTCCATATGGAACGGTGGAGCGGGCACGGTGCTGTTTCACTGGAGTCATTGTTTACATCTCTGTTACTAGGTTGCGTTGCCATGGACGCGCCCCTGGGCACCGGTGCGTCACTTCCACGGAGACACTGGTGACGTCAGTCTGGTGGCCGGGATGGCGCGGCCAGCGGCATATGCACGTGGGGATGTTCTTATTGGGGGTAAGTGGTATTTATTTGCACAGATTGTCATTTTGCACTAATCCTGACGAAGGGGCAGACCTCGAAACGTTGATATGCACTAACATGAAGTTTGTTGCCGTTTTGAAGACTCTGAGTGCCGCCTCGTCATTGTATGCTGATTTATATATATATATATATATATATATGGGTTTGGTTCATCAAATCGACAGTATCTAGGTCAACAATGTTTAGGTCGACCACTATAGGTCGACAGTCACTAGGTCAACATGGATGGAAGGTCAACAGGGTTTCTAGGTCGACATGTGCTAGGTCGACAGGTCTAAAGGTCGACATGAGGATTTTTTTTTTCTTGGTGTCGTTTTCTTCGTAGAGTGACCGGGATCCCAAATTAGTGCACCGTGTCCCCTCGCATAGCTCGCTTCGCTCGCCATGCTTCAGGCATGGTGCCTTCGCTCCGCTACCGCTTTGCTCGGCACAGATTACCGTTCCAATCGTACTCCACGTGGATCGTTAAGTATGAAAAAAATTAAAAAAAGATTATTTTTTTTAAACTCATGTCGACCTTTAGACCTGTTGACAAGCACAGGTCGACCTAGAAACCCTGTCGACCTTCCATCCATGTCGACCTAGTGACTGTCGACCTATAGTGGTCGACCTAAACATTGTCGACCTAGATACTGTCGATCTTCAGACCGGATCCCATATATATATATATATATAAGTATGGTATGTAGGCGGCACTCGTGGACTTAATTCAAATAAGAAACCCGGACACTCCTGGGTTGAATACAACGTTTCGGATTTATTATCCTTCGTCAGGTATATAACAGATGCAAGAAATCAAGCTTACCTTTATGCAGTTAAGAAACACCAAGTGAAAGTGAAAGTAAGTGCAAAAACACTCCCCATGCTGCTGCTGCTGACGTCATCACCAATAGACGGCGCCTGAGCAGTGACTGGGACAAAGTGAAAATGAAAGTGAAAGTAAAAACCGTTACCATGGTTACAATGATACATTGTACAAACGGACATTACTACAGATGATCTTACAGCAATACTACAAAAAATAGCAACATAACCATTATAAGAAACAATTAAAGGAAATCATTTCATTCAGTCCATGCGGGGAAACAGTATTCAAAAGATGTATCCATTTAATTTCTAACTGCAGAAGGATCTTTCCTCTATCACCCCCCCTGATATCTTCCTTGACATGGTCCAACATCATGTAGCGTAATGAGGAGAGACTGTGCTTGCAAGTTTTAAAATGTTTGGCAACAGGCTGATCTATGTTTTTCCCTTCCAATATCTGCTTAATGGCGCTACGGTGTTGTGCCATTCTTTCTTTGAACTGGCACACCGTTTTGCCTATGTAATATAAGCTGCAAGGGCACCTAATGCAGTAGATCACATATTTGCTGGTGCAAGTAAAAACATGTTTTAATTTGATCTGTTTACCACTATGTGGATGCCTGATATAATTGCCGGTGTCCAGATAGGTGCAAGTAGTGCAACCTAAGCACCTGTAGTTTCCTGGTTTTTTAGTCATGAAGTGTTTAGGATATGTGGGTGACATGTTAGCAATGTCAACATGTATCACATGGTCCCCGATGTTTTTACCCCTTGTATAACAAGGTAGTAACGCACTTTCAGACAATTCTGCAAGGTCTGGGTCTGCTTGGACTACTGGCCAAACCCTTTTAGCGGTACTGACAATGGTCTTAGTAGATACCGTGTAATTGTTGACCCAAATCATGGTAGTGTCTATTTTATTAGGTTTGGGACAGGTGATATTCTTTACTTTAGGTGCTTTGAGTGCCTTAATTTTGGCTGATTGTAAATCCTTGTTGCTGTACCCCCTTTCTAGAAATTTTTTAGTCATAAGTTCCATTTTATTCACCTCATCAACAGGATCACTGCAAATGCGGTGAACCCGTAAGAATTGCGAATAGGGGAGACCTCTTTTAAGGGAGCTCGGATGGTGGCTGGAGGCATGCAGCATATTGTTGCAATCAGTGGGTTTCTGGTAAATAGATGTACTGAAGTCAACACCACGTATTTTTACCTCTACATCTAAAAAATGTATGTTTTCCTTTTGAATGTTCCACGTAAACTTGATGTGTCTGTCCCTAGTGTTGGCCAGTGACATCATATTAGTGAATTCCTCCTCTGTGCCCCTCCATAGGAGGAACACGTCGTCTATATATCTTGTATATAGGGGTATGAGATTGGCCAGGTCCTGGTTATCAAAGAACAATTGGTGTTCAACTAGGAACATGAAAGCATTCGCGTAGGTTGGTGCGACACAAGATCCCATCGCACAACCCCGGGTCTGCAGGAAAAATTCATTGTTAAAAATAAAATAATTTCTCTCCAAAACCAACCTCAAAAGTTGCAAGAAAAAATCCACATTAGGACCAAGATAGAGGGTGTTATTGGTAATCAAACTTCGTACAGCCTCGAGTCCCCTGTCATGAGGAATACTAGTGTATAGGCTTACTACATCAATAGTGCCTAGCCAGCAGTCTTCAGGTATAACACCAAAAGATCTGAGTTTATGCAAAAACATTGTCGTGTCTTTCAGATATGTAGATTGATTCTGAACTACCGGCTGGAGGTAAAAGTCAAGATATTTGGATACTTGATAGTACAAGGAGTCCCTGGCAGACACAATGGGTCTGCCAGGTGGCTTCTCACTGTTTTTATGCAATTTGGGAAGCATATTGAATACGGGTACCCGGGGATAATTACAACACAAAGCATTCTTTACAGATTCAGTAATATGTCCAGCCTCAACCGCAGACAGCAAGACATCCTCAAGCTCCCTTAGATACATAGCAGTGGGATCAGCCTCTAGCTTGGTGTACACATTATCATCACATAACTGTCTGTAAGCTTCATCTCTATAATCACATAAGTCTTGCACCACAATGCCCCCACCTTTGTCGGCAGGGCGTATTGTTATGTCATTACAGGTCGCAAGATCACGCAATGCCTGCCATTCAGCAGGTGATAAATTCATGGTGCTAGTGACATTTTCTTTTTCACATAAATCAATACAATTAGTGACAGTTCTAGTGAAAGCTTTTATGGCTGTGTTGGAAGAATAGGGGTCAAAGTTAGATTTTGGTTTAACAGGACATGCTGGTTTATCAATTTTAGTTAAAGGTTTATCAGAGTCATTTTTACTAAAGAATTCTTTCAGTCTCAGTTGCCTGTTAAGGCGACTCAGGTCAACTTTGCTTTTGAGACTATTATGGGGGTTAGTCGGAACAAAATTCAAACCTTTACTCAACACCGCAGTCTCAATGTCAGTCAATGTGCGTGATGATAAATTATATATCATTTCTTTGTTGTTTTTGCAGCTCGCTTTGGTCTCCCTTTGGCATTGGCCGCCACGTCTGGTTCTTTGTCTTCTGCGCCGTCCTCCTTTGCTCTCGTTTTTACCCCTAAAGGGGAACGACCTCTGGAATTGGTGCGACTGGTGCTTGGTAGTTCTGCTTCACTGTGAGAAGTTCCACTGGAGGTGTCAGTATCTTGAGATGATCGTCCAGATTGTTTATTAAATTTATTGAACCTCCTGCGGTATGGTCTCCGTCCGCCCGGTTGCGGATTCGCCCAGTAGTATACCCGGTTCTCATCATAGTCTCTATTGACAGTAGCCAATTTTTTGGTTTTAAATTGAATTAATTCAGATCTGTATTTTTCTACCTCTGTGTTTAATTTAGCGATCCAGTCCACAGAAGTATCTGAGATCAGAGCATCCAGGCTGTTCTGCTCCAGAGTTTTAATTTTCTCTCTGGTGATGGCTAACTCCCTTGTGGATTCTTCAATGACGAGCAGCATTAAGTCAAACGAGGCTTTATTTAAAACGGCTGCCCATTTCCGACAGAAATCTGTGTTGAAGCGTCCAATGGTGGGCATGTTTTTAATGCGAAAGCCCCTGGGGATTTTTTTCTCCCGAAAATAGTCCGATAAGCATACTCCATGTAGGTAGAAATCAGTTTCCCTGTTTCTGAGTCTCAGAAAATCAGTATAGATTTGTTCACTGGTTTTGACTCCAGTAGTTTGTGCCAGCTTGTCTGTAATCAGGATCCTGTTGGCATCAATATCAGATAAGGATAGAATTTCCCCAGTTAGTAGTGTAGTTGCTCTGTATCCTGGAACGTCCTCTGGTATCGTATCCATGATGTGCGGTCAGGTGCAGGATAAAATCAAAGAAAATATACTGACCCACTTGGTTCAAAGAAGTGCGGTTGCCTTAGCAATGGTGTGGATATGGCAGTCCAACCTATAGTAGAGTAAAGATACACTCGGCACTCCGCCAAATAAATGTAGACATCTTGCCCGGTGCCTTCCTTCTGAGTTTGATATAAGTATGGTATGTAGGCGGCACTCGTGGACTTAATTCAAATAAGAAACCCGGACACTCCTGGGTTGAATACAACGTTTCGGATTTATTATCCTTCGTCAGGTATATAACAGATGCAAGAAATCAAGCTTACCTTTATGCAGTTAAGAAACACCAAGTGAAAGTGAAAGTAAGTGCAAAAACACTCCCCATGCTGCTGCTGCTGACGTCATCACCAATAGACGGCGCCTGAGCAGTGACTGGGACAAAGTGAAAATGAAAGTGAAAGTAAAAACCGTTACCATGGTTACAATGATACATTGTACAAACGGACATTACTACAGATGATCTTACAGCAATACTACAAAAAATAGCAACATAACCATTATAAGAAACAATTAAAGGAAATCATTTCATTCAGTCCATGCGGGGAAACAGTATTCAAAAGATGTATCCATTTAATTTCTAACTGCAGAAGGATCTTTCCTCTATCACCCCCCCTGATATCTTCCTTGACATGGTCCAACATCATGTAGCGTAATGAGGAGAGACTGTGCTTGCAAGTTTTAAAATGTTTGGCAACAGGCTGATCTATGTTTTTCCCTTCCAATATCTGCTTAATGGCGCTACGGTGTTGTGCCATTCTTTCTTTGAACTGGCACACCGTTTTGCCTATGTAATATAAGCTGCAAGGGCACCTAATGCAGTAGATCACATATTTGCTGGTGCAAGTAAAAACATGTTTTAATTTGATCTGTTTACCACTATGTGGATGCCTGATATTATTGCCGGTGTCCAGATAGGTGCAAGTAGTGCAACCTAAGCACCTGTAGTTTCCTGGTTTTTTAGTCATGAAGTGTTTAGGATATGTGGGTGACATGTTAGCAATGTCAACATGTATCACATGGTCCCCGATGTTTTTACCCCTTGTATAACAAGGTAGTAACGCACTTTCAGACAATTCTGCAAGGTCTGGGTCTGCTTGGACTACTGGCCAAACCCTTTTAGCGGTACTGACAATGGTCTTAGTAGATACCGTGTAATTGTTGACCCAAATCATGGTAGTGTCTATTTTATTAGGTTTGGGACAGGTGATATTCTTTACTTTAGGTGCTTTGAGTGCCTTAATTTTGGCTGATTGTAAATCCTTGTTGCTGTACCCCCTTTCTAGAAATTTTTTAGTCATAAGTTCCATTTTATTCACCTCATCAACAGGATCACTGCAAATGCGGTGAACCCGTAAGAATTGCGAATAGGGGAGACCTCTTTTAAGGGAGCTCGGATGGTGGCTGGAGGCATGCAGCATATTGTTGCAATCAGTGGGTTTCTGGTAAATAGATGTACTGAAGTCAACACCACGTATTTTTACCTCTACATCTAAAAAATGTATGTTTTCCTTTTGAATGTTCCACGTAAACTTGATGTGTCTTAGTGGTAAACAGATCAAATTAAAACATGTTTTTACTTGCACCAGCAAATATGTGATCTACTGCATTAGGTGCCCTTGCAGCTTATATTACATAGGCAAAACGGTGTGCCAGTTCAAAGAAAGAATGGCACAACACCGTAGCGCCATTAAGCAGATATTGGAAGGGAAAAACATAGATCAGCCTGTTGCCAAACATTTTAAAACTTGCAAGCACAGTCTCTCCTCATTACGCTACATGATGTTGGACCATGTCAAGGAAGATATCAGGGGGGGTGATAGAGGAAAGATCCTTCTGCAGTTAGAAATTAAATGGATACATCTTTTGAATACTGTTTCCCCGCATGGACTGAATGAAATGATTTCCTTTAATTGTTTCTTATAATGGTTATGTTGCTATTTTTTGTAGTATTGCTGTAAGATCATCTGTAGTAATGTCCGTTTGTACAATGTATCATTGTAACCATGGTAACGGTTTTTACTTTCACTTTCATTTTCACTTTGTCCCAGTCACTGCTCAGGCGCCGTCTATTGGTGATGACGTCAGCAGCAGCAGCATGGGGAGTGTTTTTGCACTTACTTTCACTTTCACTTGGTGTTTCTTAACTGCATAAAGGTAAGCTTGATTTCTTGCATCTGTTATATACCTGACGAAGGATAATAAATCCGAAACGTTGTATTCAACCCAGGAGTGTCCGGGTTTCTTATTTGAATTAAGTCCACGAGTGCCGCCTACATACCATACTTATATCAAACTCAGAAGGAAGGCACCGGGCAAGATGTCTACATTTATTTGGCGGAGTGCCGAGTGTATCTTTACTCTACTATAGGTTGGACTGCCATATCCACACCATTGCTAAGGCAACCGCACTTCTTTGAACCAAGTGGGTCAGTATATTTTCTTTGATTTTATCCTGCACCTGACCGCACATCATGGATACGATACCAGAGGACGTTCCAGGATACAGAGCAACTACACTACTAACTGGGGAAATTCTATCCTTATCTGATATTGATGCCAACAGGATCCTGATTACAGACAAGCTGGCACAAACTACTGGAGTCAAAACCAGTGAACAAATCTATACTGATTTTCTGAGACTCAGAAACAGGGAAACTGATTTCTACCTACATGGAGTATGCTTATCGGACTATTTTCGGGAGAAAAAAATCCCCAGGGGCTTTCGCATTAAAAACATGCCCACCATTGGACGCTTCAACACAGATTTCTGTCGGAAATGGGCAGCCGTTTTAAATAAAGCCTCGTTTGACTTAATGCTGCTCGTCATTGAAGAATCCACAAGGGAGTTAGCCATCACCAGAGAGAAAATTAAAACTCTGGAGCAGAACAGCCTGGATGCTCTGATCTCAGATACTTCTGTGGACTGGATCGCTAAATTAAACACAGAGGTAGAAAAATACAGATCTGAATTAATTCAATTTAAAACCAAAAAATTGGCTACTGTCAATAGAGACTATGATGAGAACCGGGTATACTACTGGGCGAATCCGCAACCGGGCGGACGGAGACCATACCGCAGGAGGTTCAATAAATTTAATAAACAATCTGGACGATCATCTCAAGATACTGACACCTCCAGTGGAACTTCTCACAGTGAAGCAGAACTACCAAGCACCAGTCGCACCAATTCCAGAGGTCGTTCCCCTTTAGGGGTAAAAACGAGAGCAAAGGAGGACGGCGCAGAAGACAAAGAACCAGACGTGGCGGCCAATGCCAAAGGGAGACCAAAGCGAGCTGCAAAAACAACAAAGAAATGATATATAATTTATCATCACGCACATTGACTGACATTGAGACTGCGGTGTTGAGTAAAGGTTTGAATTTTGTTCCGACTAACCCCCATAATAGTCTCAAAAGCAAAGTTGACCTGAGTCGCCTTAACAGGCAACTGAGACTGAAAGAATTCTTTAGTAAAAATGACTCTGATAAACCTTTAACTAAAATTGATAAACCAGCATGTCCTGTTAAACCAAAATCTAACTTTGACCCCTATTCTTCCAACACAGCCATAAAAGCTTTCACTAGAACTGTCACTAATTGTATTGATTTATGTGAAAAAGAAAATGTCACTAGCACCATGAATTTATCACCTGCTGAATGGCAGGCATTGCGTGATCTTGCGACCTGTAATGACATAACAATACGCCCTGCCGACAAAGGTGGGGGCATTGTGGTGCAAGACTTATGTGATTATAGAGATGAAGCTTACAGACAGTTATGTGATGATAATGTGTACACCAAGCTAGAGGCTGATCCCACTGCTATGTATCTAAGGGAGCTTGAGGATGTCTTGCTGTCTGCGGTTGAGGCTGGACATATTACTGAATCTGTAAAGAATGCTTTGTGTTGTAATTATCCCCGGGTACCCGTATTCAATATGCTTCCCAAATTGCATAAAAACAGTGAGAAGCCACCTGGCAGACCCATTGTGTCTGCCAGGGACTCCTTGTACTATCAAGTATCCAAATATCTTGACTTTTACCTCCAGCCGGTAGTTCAGAATCAATCTACATATCTGAAAGACACGACAATGTTTTTGCATAAACTCAGATCTTTTGGTGTTATACCTGAAGACTGCTGGCTAGGCACTATTGATGTAGTAAGCCTATACACTAGTATTCCTCATGACAGGGGACTCGAGGCTGTACGAAGTTTGATTACCAATAACACCCTCTATCTTGGTCCTAATGTGGATTTTTTCTTGCAACTTTTGAGGTTGGTTTTGGAGAGAAATTATTTTATTTTTAACAATGAATTTTTCCTGCAGACCCGGGGTTGTGCGATGGGATCTTGTGTCGCACCAACCTACGCGAATGCTTTCATGTTCCTAGTTGAACACCAATTGTTCTTTGATAACCAGGACCTGGCCAATCTCATACCCCTATATACAAGATATATAGACGACGTGTTCCTCCTATGGAGGGGCACAGAGGAGGAATTCACTAATATGATGTCACTGGCCAACACTAGGGACAGACACATCAAGTTTACGTGGAACATTCAAAAGGAAAACATACATTTTTTAGATGTAGAGGTAAAAATACGTGGTGTTGACTTCAGTACATCTATTTACCAGAAACCCACTGATTGCAACAATATGCTGCATGCCTCCAGCCACCATCCGAGCTCCCTTAAAAGAGGTCTCCCCTATTCGCAATTCTTACGGGTTCACCGCATTTGCAGTGATCCTGTTGATGAGGTGAATAAAATGGAACTTATGACTAAAAAATTTCTAGAAAGGGGGTACAGCAACAAGGATTTACAATCAGCCAAAATTAAGGCACTCAAAGCACCTAAAGTAAAGAATATCACCTGTCCCAAACCTAATAAAATAGACACTACCATGATTTGGGTCAACAATTACACGGTATCTACTAAGACCATTGTCAGTACCGCTAAAAGGGTTTGGCCAGTAGTCCAAGCAGACCCAGACCTTGCAGAATTGTCTGAAAGTGCGTTACTACCTTGTTATACAAGGGGTAAAAACATCGGGGACCATGTGATACATGTTGACATTGCTAACATGTCACCCACATATCCTAAACACTTCATGACTAAAAAACCAGGAAACTACAGGTGCTTAGGTTGCACTACTTGCACCTATCTGGACACCGGCAATTATATCAGGCATCCACATAGTGGTAAACAGATCAAATTAAAACATGTTTTTACTTGCACCAGCAAATATGTGATCTACTGCATTAGGTGCCCTTGCAGCTTATATTACATAGGCAAAACGGTGTGCCAGTTCAAAGAAAGAATGGCACAACACCGTAGCGCCATTAAGCAGATATTGGAAGGGAAAAACATAGATCAGCCTGTTGCCAAACATTTTAAAACTTGCAAGCACAGTCTCTCCTCATTACGCTACATGATGTTGGACCATGTCAAGGAAGATATCAGGGGGGGTGATAGAGGAAAGATCCTTCTGCAGTTAGAAATTAAATGGATACATCTTTTGAATACTGTTTCCCCGCATGGACTGAATGAAATGATTTCCTTTAATTGTTTCTTATAATGGTTATGTTGCTATTTTTTGTAGTATTGCTGTAAGATCATCTGTAGTAATATCCGTTTGTACAATGTATCATTGTAACCATGGTAACGGTTTTTACTTTCACTTTCATTTTCACTTTGTCCCAGTCACTGCTCAGGCGCCGTCTATTGGTGATGACGTCAGCAGCAGCAGCATGGGGAGTGTTTTTGCACTTACTTTCACTTTCACTTGGTGTTTCTTAACTGCATAAAGGTAAGCTTGATTTCTTGCATCTGTTATATACCTGACGAAGGATAATAAATCCGAAACGTTGTATTCAACCCAGGAGTGTCCGGGTTTCTTATTTGAATTAAGTCCACGAGTGCCGCCTACATACCATACTTATATCAAACTCAGAAGGAAGGCACCGGGCAAGATGTCTACATTTATTTGGCGGAGTGCCGAGTGTATCTTTACTCTACTCTATATATATATATATAAATTATTTTTCCCATGGATGACCGGCCATCCAATTAAAGCAAGCAGGGAACCTGGGTACCTTCCCTTTCACATGGAAATACCAGTGATACAGTAAGAAAATGGGCGTCACTCCACGTATTTTAATAAGTAACCGGAAATGTGTGGGGGCAGCTGTGACCATGTGTCTTTCACTTGCACAGGGTGGTATAAAGGTAAACTTTGTTTTATATCATATTATCCTGACGAAAGGTGTTTATAAAAGGCATTTGAAACGTTGATATTGATAATAAAGTAATGTATATACATATACATACACATATTCACAGGTGCAGCACTCCTGGCATCTTAAATAACTTACAGCTAGATGCGTCATCGCTTGGAAAGTGATAAAATGGAGAGTGAAAATGCACCAGCCAATCAGGTCCTAACTGCCATGTTACAGGCTGTGTTTGAAAAATGGCACTTAGGAGCTGATTGGCTGGTGCTTTTTCACTCACCATTTTATCACTTTCCAAGCGATGACGCATCTAGCTCTTAGACTGATACAAGCATGCTAAGTTATTTAAGACACATGGGGGTAAATTTACTAATATGGGAGTTCTGTTTAAGATGGGATGTTGCCTACAGCAACCAATCTGATTCTACTTCTTATATATATATATATATATATATATATATATATAAAATAGAAATTCCCTGCACTCCGGGCATATACTGACCGGCTCCGGTGTCCTCCTCTGGGGTGCGATCCCCAATAACGTGGAAGGTCAATACAATAGGTGGCACTCGGAGACTTGTATTCAGTAGTAAATTTGCATAAATGCCCCATAGGGTGTGCTTTATTCAAGTGACATTTCGGGGATTTCTCCCCTTCTTCAGACAAAGCCAAGTGATAACAGTGAGCTTAAATACACAATGCATAAATTTACACCCTCCCTGTTTGTGTCAGTGGAGCCCAAGTCTCACCAGCCGCCTTCCTGTAGCGAGCAATTTCGGTTACGGCTGCCTCCATTGCGCTGGTAGTGCCATCACTCATCTGGCTGCAGGGACCATGGCAACCAGCTGAAAACAACAACAAGGGATGACATTACAAAACCTCACAGTGCAAAACAATAACTTATAGGAGCAGAGGCGGCATTCACATAGTATGCGTCCTCTGCATGTGTGAAAAAACATCTTATACTTAGTGCTAAACATCTATATGTAATCAAAACAACGTGCTCACATATTCTGCTATGTGATCTGTATATTAGACAAACAAACTATCTGTGGTAAATATGTAACAATAGTAGAATTAATAAAAATCTATAAAACTGTTGTAAAATATACATTGAACATACTTTTGTATCAACATAATCTACAGTATGTTAGAATAGAATCGTTTACGTTAAAGTGTGCTTTTTGGTGACATTCCCTATATTACTGCCATCTTGTGGCCAAATTGAATACCATATTTGTGTATCCAAAAGAAATACACCTTAGGGCAAATAATCAGATTCATTTTATGTAAAAAAAAATTTGTATTCTTTTTTATAATCTTTTTTTAAAACATAAGGCTACTAAACCACTATGGCATTGGATATACTACTCTACACAAATCAGCTTATAAGAAATGACTTAATGTAAGTGATTCATACAGGCCTTTGGGGGCAACACAATCCAGGCGGAAAATCCATCTGGATTCTAGTTGTAATAATAATTTGCCCCTATCGCCTCCCCATCTGGGTGCTGGAACGTGATCTATGGCTTTATACTTCAAACTGGCTAGATTGTGTTTATGTGCTGCAAAGTGACGTGCCACGGGTTGTTCACTGTCCCCAGTGATCAGGGCTGCTCTGATAGCTGATCTACGTTGGGTAAGACGTACTTTTAATTGACATTCCATTTTCCCTACATAGTACAGCCCACATGGGCAAATAATGACATATATCACATATTTGCTAGTACATGTTAATATGTTAATAATATGTTAAATGTTTTTTTCTCATTTAAGCTTTTTTCTTCTTGAATTTACAGTTTCATCATGTGTTTGTGAGTCAATTTTAAGGACATTAATTAAAAGTTAAGTATTTAAAGTATGACATTTTTATAAGAGTGCCCCAGCAAGTAGAGTTTTATTTTCTTTTGCCCATTTTAACTACAGCATAATGTGGAGACCATAATTTAATCAAAGAAAGGTATTTTGATATGATGTTTGAGTGTGGAAAATTGTTTAGTAGATACTTTGTGGATGTCTCTGGAAGTGGCTATATTTTTGTTTTGTATATGTATTTTTTTTCCTTTTTTTGTTTTTGTTTTGTAGAATTTAATACACTAATTTAGAAAAATGACAGAGGTACCTACATATACTACTCTCACCACAGTGACCACTATTTGGATAAAGAAAACCAAGATGAAGAAAAAAATCCAGATTATGTAAAATCCTACAGTTTTACCAATACTGAAAATTATGTTCTTGCGGATTCAGTGCATAAAAATTATAATTGACTTTTTAGATGACCAAGTATGCAAAACTCGTATAAATGCAGAGGGGTAAATTTACTAAGGTAGGAGTTTTTTTTAGAAGTGTTGATGTCGCTCACAGCAACCAATCAGTTTCTAGTTAACATTTTTATAGCTGCTTTTAGAAGATAATAGATAGAATTTCATTGGATGATATGGGCAACATCACCAGTTCTAAAAACTCCCGCTTTTGTTAATTTACCCCACAGAGTCTATATGGCGTTTAATTGCTGATGATGTGTCAATGGATTATGTACATGGACTGCAATTGCTTGTAAAAAACTGGTTTAATGACTGTAAATGTACAGTCAAGAGTAAATTATCTATCGTGCAAAATCATTCAAAGGGCACAGGTGGCAGTCTACCTCTAGAAATTCTATTTCTAGAAAGGGAGAAGAAAATACAAGAAATTATCCCTCCAGTGGCTGTTGCTGGTGGAGGAATTGATACTAGTGCTTTCAATTTCACCATTGGTTAATTTAGAGAAAGTATTTTAATGATATATTGGGGAAAATCTAATCACATGACATAAAACAATTCCATCTTGCACCTCCTTTCTTTGCATAATGTGCTGTTTGGAGCATTGCTGATGGTGACAACAAACATTTGTATAGTTAATAAAATTGCCTCCCTGTCTGCCACTGCATTGTCAAAGCCCAAAACCGGAGATTAGGGCCAGTGCACATCTTTAGACTAAAGTAGCCCAGTATCAAAGGTTGCACATTCATTTCACTGCATACTGTAATTTTCTTAATTGGGAAAAAGACGCATGTGATCATAACGGACCCAGAACAATCACTGCAGAATTTACGTTTTTTTAAACATGATGTTTCTCTTGATGTGTACTGTATTTGTTTAATGCCATTTTCAGTGGGGTAATATTACAAGCAATCAGCTAAATAACAAAATTGCCAGTGTGTAATAAAACAACTGTTATCATGGTAAGACTTGCAATACATACATTACAATAATATCCAGGGACGGCTCCAGAGCTCTGTCTATGTTAGATAGACAGTACTGTCTATGTTAGATAGACAGTACCAGTGGCGATTCCAGAGCAAAGGCTGCAGCTCAGTTCAAAATTCAAATATGGGAGGCACTCCAACTGCCCGTGAGTCAGTTTGAAATGGCAGTTGGTGACAGTTTGTGGCTCCCCTATTTGAAATTTTAACTGACCTGCAGCCTTTGCTCTAGAACCACCACTGGTACTGTCTATCTAACATAATATAAATAAATAAATAAATAAAGTATCTAATTAAAGTCATTCTTAAACTGTAAGCACCGTTTGACTTTTCAATGAAGATGTCACACATGCGCAATGGCGGTTTTGAAAAGCAACACCTGGTGGACGAACACATTTATTGCACTGACCAGAAAAACAAATCATTACACAGCAACTGAATATGCTACACTGCAGCTGAATATGCCTCCCTGCGACCAGGCACAGGCATACGTAATATAATTAGTATTTTGCATTACATGCCACATGGAGGATAGATAAGAGTGGCTACATCTGTATAATACCAGACATTTGGTGATTTTCTGTGCATGCATCAATGCATGTTTCTTCAGGAGAGGTGCCCATGGACATCTATAGCTGGTACAATAAAATCATCAGTAGATGAACTCTAATTTTTGAAAGCAGATATGAAATGTGCCATCTGATTTCAGAATTGTCAGATGTAGGGATAATTTGTTCTTTTTATTAGACTACTACACATGTAAGAAAATTCTGTGTGATGGGACTATGGGGTATATTTATTATCATGCTTTAAACCTGATGATTGCAATTTATTGTTGCCGCTTGTAACAAACAGAAATCAAGAATGTATCAAAAACACACACGCACAGGAGCCCATCCCTGCGATGCGAAAGGAATAAGGGGGGTAATGATGGGAGAGATGTGTGCTGAGCGATCTTAGCACAGACCGCTCAGCCACATCTCTCCTCCTGCTCAACACAGCGCAATGTGCTAAGAGGGGGAGGGGGGGGCGGACAGGAGGCCGCTCACTTCACACAGTGGTGAGTTGAGCAACCCGCTAGATTGAGCCTGTGCTTAAAATCTAAGCAATCTAGTCAGATTGTTTAGATTTTAAACACGGATCTCTCCATGTGTACCCCTCTTAAGTGATCACTCCACTTTTAACATTTCTCCTTTGCGCGTGTGCCTGCGCTCATTCCACTGCACTTGTGCACAATTCACTTCCCTGCTAATGTTGTTATGTGTAAACTATAGGCTATAATGTTTAATTCCATCTGAAGATTATGTTAGCTCCTGGACCAAGCTCAATAATTGAAACTATGGAAACCTATGAGGACTGCTTTTCCAGCCGGAAAAATGGGGGACACCAGCAGCTCCAAAATCTGTAGTGTTCCCTGTAGATACATTCAGGTGGTAATTAATACTTGTGAGTGCCCCCAGAAAATGTGTGTTATTGGGGGTTATGAAATAGCAAACATGTTTTAACACCTTCAGTGGCAAGTTTTTAATTTAAAAACACACACTGGGGGGGGGGGGCTGTTTTTAAATGACAGTGGGAGAGGGGGGAAGGTGCAGAGGGCGCAACTAAAGGGACAGGGCGAGTTAATCGCCTGACATCGCCAGCAGGCAACGCCCGCGGGGATCGTCAGTCCCAGCACTGATTCCCGGCTGCTTTGTGGCACCCGGGAATTAGCATAATGATTTTACTGCTAAGCCTGCCCCTCAGCCAATGGGAGTCCTGGGATCAGGCTAAACTCCATAATGAAGCATACTAATTCCCGGGCGCCATGTACACTGCACGGCTGTCCCTGAGATATCAGTCAGTAATATGCATGGAAATCTTCCGGGGTTGCCAGCACTGTCATCATTGGTAAGCCCGGAAGATTTTCGGGCATGCCACTGAAGGGGTTAATTTACACTGAACATACAGTAATGTTAATACACCTAATGGCTTAGAATTGGATAACTGAGAGCATTGTGAGTTATGAGGCTCTGATCTGAAGACGACACATTCAATTTCCACCTAGAATTATTGTAATGTACATCTTTAGTAGAAAAAGGATGACACAACCAGGTTTAAGGTCAATGGAAATACCTGTGGTGGGGAACAGCAGGTAGTAGGCCAGACAGTAAAGATAGGGGGGGTTAGCAATGCTCCTAGGGGTGGAAATAATCTCTGTGCTCCCTATGTCAAGTAGAAGCAAAAACCTTAACTGCCCAACAGCCTACGAGGGCAAAACAGTTCACCATTGGTGCCAAATCATCAATGGTTGATAACTATTGATGGTTGATGGCTATACCAATAATAGAAAAGTAGAGGTAATCACGTTAATGCAGCCTGGTTCTCTGAGGGCTTCAGACTATTTCTGTGCAGAATAAAGTCCATCACCTTACAACTGTTCTTATTTTACCTACAGCCAAGCAAACGAGATGAGTAAATAACTTACATAAGTATTTCCACTACCAGGATGAGAATTTAATAATAAATGTGGCAAAATGACAGCATAAATTAAAAACAAACATAGTTCATAAGAACAGTAAACTAAGATTAATCTGGCAGTACATAAACTTCATACAGGTGGATAAAGTACATAAACGATGCTATAAATGAGAAGTTGTGGAACAATAAATAAGAAGTGTGTACAATAACTGCCTGAGGCTAAACTCCTACTGCTCAGTGTTGGCAGTAATGTGAGCCAAAGCACAACCTCTGGGCAGTCTGAAAAATCCCAGCCATTTGTGAGCAGTAGGACATTATAATAAAGGCAGAACAGGCAATATTTAGGGTCAAAGGATAATAGTGGGAGCTAAGCTACCCTATCCATTCGAGATTGCATTGCCGGCTGAAAATGCAGAAAGGACCTCTAGACTAAAGTAGCGATGAGCGGGTCTGGTTCTCAGACAACCAGACCCTCCTGAACTTTAGGATTCGACTACTGATCTGAGACTGGCTTGGGGTTTCCCACCAGACTCAGATCCAAAAAGCGAAGCAAAACGTCATCATCCCATTGTCTGATTCTCATGTGGTTTTTGATTCTATAAAGGTCCCAGTGACCGGTGCAGTTTTTACTCCAGTATGTCGAGTGCACTGAACGGACATGGCCGCAGTGCTGAGGCAAGTGGCGTGGGCGTGGGGCGTCTGTCTGCATTCAGTGACAACAAGGGGTGATCATCCATCATCAACAGTCCATGAGTGCTGGTGAATCAGACAAGGGGTGATCTTACCTGTGCATACATCCAGGGGCTCTGCCTGTCCCAGTGTTAAAAAACCCAGTATACTGTGTGTGTACATCTATGTGCTGGTGTGTTTCCAGGGGTGCTGTCATCTGGTGTATCTGACAACAAGGGGTGATCTGTCCATGGATAAGAATTTTTCTAATAACAATTTTAATAAATTGATTTAAAAAATGATGATATTGTTGCAACAAATAATAAAAACACAGTGTATTAGATTTGATTTTGGCATAACATAGCACTGCAAAATCAACAAAGTTCCATATACTTAAGTATGGTTTGTTAGCCGGTACTCAAATAAGCCAATTCATCCTCAAAAGCAGCTGCCACAGTCCAGGAACAATTGCAAGCGAATGGAAAATACCAACTGCTGTTGTAATAGACCTTACGTGGCTGGTTCAAGATGTTACTTGGTCCAATTGATTTGCTCAGGTCAAATATTGCAGATGTCCAATTCGCAGATGATAGTAGTTCCTATATCCGACTTCTAGGCTTTTAGAAAGAATTGAGGAAATAGAGTCCAGCTGTCCCACCGACGCGTTTCGGTGCCGTGTGGGGCGTGGACAGTGGTATCTTTTGTTGTTCTTATCCTTTAGCGGCGAGACACGCATATATTTAGTTTTAGGGTTGTTAGTAGCTCATAGCCTTCTGTTTTCTTTAGTTAGAGGTCCCCTTGTTATTATCCTGTCTCGGTTCACGCCTTGTCTTACTCTAAGACCTGGGGGCATCGAAGTTGGGCAGACCTAATCCGCCCTTCAAACGCGGCTGTCGTGGGCCCAAGAAACCATAGTCACTCAGGCGTGAACTGACCGCACGGGTGAAACAATGGAGGGCGGGTGCTAGGGGCTATTTCCATACCACATCTTATTTCAGCGTCAACTCCTGGTGCTCTGGACTCACTACGCAACATCTCTCTAGTTCTGAGCACCAGGAACCTAACATTATCACCGGGCAAAAAAAAATAATATATAAAGAGTTATTTGTATTTGGTGGGCATTGAAATTCGGCCTCATGAATCCGGCAGTATTAGGACTGAATCCCAGCCAGCTTTTGGCCAACCAGATTAAGGAACTAACTCAGATGGTTCAGAATCTTACTCTTCGGGTGAGATCGCAGGAAGATCTTTTGCAAGCCTCCCCGAGTATGATTCCAGAACCAAAGATGCATCTTCCTGACCGTTTTTCGGGTAACCAAAAGGATTTTTTTAATTTCAAGGAAGCTTGTAAACCTTATTTTCATTTAAGGCCTCGATCCTCTGGTACTGAGTCTCAACGGGCCGGGATTGTGATGTCATTACTACAAGGCGATCCGCAAACCTGTGCTTTTGGGCTAAAAGTCGATGATGTTGCCTTACTATCTGTAGATGCCTTTTTTAAGTCCTTAGGCCTTTTGTATGATGACCCTGATAGAGAAGCGTCGGCTGAGAGCCACCTGCGTGAACTTAAGCAAGGGAAAAATCCAGCAGAGGCGTATTGTACCGAGTTTCGCCGTTGGTCGAACAACTGTGGCTGGAATGACCAGGCCCTGCGCAGTCAGTTTCACCTCGGTTTGTCTGAAGTTATTAAAGACAGTCTCCTTCAGTACCCCGCTCCAGAGACTTTAGGCAAACTCATGGAGCTTGTTATTAAAATTGATCATCGTCTCCGGGAGCGGAGGGCTGAAAGAGGAGCTAGTTTCAGGCCTAGTCCATGTGTGTATACTTTCACTGAGGACGTCGAGGAGCCCATGCAATTGGGTCTCTCCCGGCTGTCCCCAGAGGAAAGAACCAGAAGGCTAAATTCTGGTCTCTACTTGTATTGTGGTGGCAAAGGACATGTCGCGCGTAATTGCCCGAATAAGCAGGGAAACGCTCTGACCAAGTGAATTGTTAGGGGTTTCACTTGGGTCTGCAATTGATCTCCTCTGATGATTCCTTATTAGTTCCTGTAAAAATGTCCTTTGGTAGTCTCAGTTTGTTGGTGTCGGCCTTCGTCGACAGTGGAGCTGCGGAAAATTTCATGGATATTGGTTGGGCTCAGACTTTGGGCGTTCCACAGATACCTTTGGATAAACTTATCACCATGCACGGCTTGGATGGTGGTCCACTTTCTAATGGGATAATAACCCACTGCACACCTCCAGTACAACTGACAGTGGGGGCCCTACATTCGGAGAAAATCGAGTTTTACCTTACCCATTGTCCGGCAGTCCCCATAGTTTTGGGTCACCCCTGGCTTGCCTTTCATAATCCCACCATAGATTGGCGGTCTGGGGAGATTTCCCGATGGGGTCCCTTTTGTGTTAAGGAATGTATTTCCCGTCCAGTCCGGGTTGCGGCTGTCACCCCAGAATATCAGGACTTTGCCGATGTTTTCTCCAAGGGTAATGCGGATATTCTGCCCCCTCATCGGTCCTATGACTGCACCATTGACTTAGTTCCCAGTGCCTCTTTGCCTAAAGGGAGACTATATGCCCTGTCTGGTCCGGAAACTACAGCAATGGATGAGTATGTACAGGAGAGCCTGAAGTAGGGCTTCATTAGGCCCTCGAAATCTCCATTGAGTGCAGGGTTTTTTTTTTGTTGAAAAAAAAGATGGGTCGCTCAGACCATGTATTGATTATCCGGCTCTGAATAAGATTTCTATTAAAAATACCTACCCCTTGCCACTGATTTCGGTACTATTTGATCAGCTACGTACTGCCGTTATCTTTTCCAAAATCGATCTTAGAGGGGCTTACAATCTCATCCGAATAAAATCTGGGGATGAGTGGAAGATGGCTTTCAGCACACAGTCGGGACATTATCAATACCTGGTGATGCCATTTGGGCTATCTAATGCTCCTGCTGTATTTCAAGATCTCACTAACGACGTCCTTTGCGACTTTCTAGGAAAGTTTGTAGTCTTTTATTTAGACGACATTTTGATTTACTCTGAGTCCTTTGAACAACATATTACCCATGTGCGACTGGTCCTTAAGAGGTTACGGGAAAATCATTTGTATGCCAACCTGGAGAAATGTGATTTCCACATCACAGAAGTATCCTTCCTTGGGTATATTATTTCTCCAAAGGGTTTTTTCATGGAACCATAAAAACTCCAGGAAATCCTAAATTGGGCACAACCCACGAACTTAAAAGCAATCCAGCGCTTTTTAGGGTTTGCAAATTATTATAGGCATTTTATTCATACCTTCTCAGATTTGGTTGCTCCTATTGTGGCATTGACCAAAAAAGGAGCGGACCCTTCCAATTGGTTGCCTAAAGCCAAGTCTGCCTACCTGGCCTTGAAAAAGGCCTTTGTCTCAGCTTCAGTACTCAGACACCCTAACCCAGATCTCCCCTTTATTGTCGAGGTAGATGCCTCAGAGGTTGGAGTGGGGTCTATCCTTTCTCAGGAAGACCCGGAGTCTCGGGAATTACACCCATGTGCCTTCATGTCCAGAAAATTCTCCTCCGCAGAATCCAACTATGATGTTGGTAATCGAGAATTGTTGGCAGTTAAATGGGCTTTCGAGGAGTGGAGGCACTGGCTGGAAGGAGCAAGGCATACCATTGCTGTGTTCACTGACCACAAGAACCTGCAGTATATTGAGTCAGCTAAATGGCTTAATGCTCGACAGGCACGTTGGGCGCTGTTTTTTACTCGTTTCAGGTTTATCATCACCTTTAGGCCCGGTTCCAAGAATACAAAAGCCGATGCCCTGTCACGTTGTTTTCTTCCAGTTCACAATAACCACCCAGCTACTACCCCCATAGTTCCATCATCTGTCATCCGGGCTGGCCTCACACAGGATTTATTTACACAGCTAGTCCAGCTTCAGCAGCAGGCTCCCAATGTCACTCCTGCAGATCGTCTCTTTGTCCCTGAATTTCTGAGAGGCACTGTTCTAGCTGAGTTTCATGATAATAAGGTTTCTCGTCATCAGGGTATCACTAAGACCTTGGAGTTAATTTCTCGCTCAGTGTGGTGGTCTAATCTTTCTAAAGATGTGAGGGAATTTGTCCATTCCTGTCAGGTTTGTGCTCAGTACAAGGTATCTCGATCGTTGCCGGTCGGGCAACTCATGCCTCTAGCCATTCCTCTCAGGCCATGGTCACATACATCCATGAATTTCGTGGTGGACCTAACTCTTTTAGCTGGGTTCCGAGTCATTTGGGTGGTAGTAGACCGTTTTAGTAAGATGGCCCACTTCATTGTTCTTCCCCGATTACCCTCCGCTCAAGGGTTGGCAGTTTTGTTTCTCCGCCATGTTTTCAGGCTCCATGGTTTACCCATGGATATTGTCTGTGATCGGGGACCACAATTTATTGCCCGTTTCTGGAAACATTTTTGTGCCTCATTAAATATGAAACTCTCTTTAACATCTGGGTACCATCCACAGTCTAACGGACAAAGTGAACGTGTTAATCAGTCGTTAAAACAGTATTTACGGCTATATTCGGCCAAACTTCAGAATGATTGGTCTGAATTTCTTCCTTTGGCCGAGTTTGCCTAAAATAACTCTTGTTATGCTTCCACCAAGGAGTCCCCATTCTTTTTGGTCTTGGGCTTTCATCCTAGAGCCAATTCTTTTTACCCTGATTTTCCAGTCTTTTCGTTGACCTTAACTTCCCATCTCAGAATGATTTGGAAAAAGGTGCACCTTGCCCTTAAGAAGGCTGCCTTCGGAAAAAAAAAATTTTTCAGATAGGTTCCGATGCCCATGCACTTTTAAGGTGGGAGATAAGGTGGGGTTGTCAACCCGCAACATCAAGCTCTGACAACCCTCAGCTAGATTGGGACCCAAATTTATTGGACCGTTCTTTATCGTTAAGAAGGTGAATCCAGTTGCTTTTCGGCTACGCTTGCCTAAATCACTCAAAATTGGCAATACTTTTTACTGTTCCCTCCTGAAGCAATATATTTCATCCAGGAGATTCCCTCGGAAGACTTCCCAGGGTAGACCTCCGGTGGATGTTCAGGGAAAACAAGAGTTCCTGGTGGAGAAGGTTTTAGATTCCAAAGTTTCTCGGGGGCCGGCTTCATTTTTTGGTTCACTGGAAAGGCTATGGCCCGGAAAAAAGGTCTTGGGTCTTGGATAACAAATTACATGCCCCTTAATTTAAGAGATTATTCTTTTAGGAATTTTCTCAGAAACCCGGCTTTAGGGGTTCTTTAACCCCTCCTCAAGGGGGGGGTACTGTTAGGTGCAGCGGTCCACGGCGCCGCTCGGTCTGCTTCCGAGCGAAGCTCACGACCGTCGCACCTCCCTCCCTACCCGCCCGGCACCTAGCAACGCCAGGACGCCATGTGTACTGTAGCCGCTGGGTCCCTGGCAACGCTAGTATGCTGGGCGTCCACAGCCGCTGGGTCCATGGTAAAGTGGACGCCATTGGCAGACCGCGTTACCCGTTGCCAGATAAAATTGATTAGTTGTTCGTGCAGCATGGCAGCTGCACGGCAACTTGTAATTAGGGTCTGTGGGGCTAGTCTTGCTGGCCCTCCTGTCATTGGCCAGCAGGGCCTTCTTATGGGAGCCAGCACACCGCAGCCTCGCCGGTGATAGCTTCGTGTATGCTGTTCCTGCCTTGCAAAGTTTGTTCCTGGTCAGCTGTATCTGGTCGATCATGCTCCCTGTGCTCCTGAGTCCTGGAGTTCTGAAGCCGGTCCTGGGAATCCTTTCAGTCCAAGTGAACCTGTTGCAGTCATCTGGGGGTTCTCGCTTATTGGGGTTCTCTCCCGATTTCGTGAGTAGCGGCTTCTGCCGCGTGTTGCGGCCTAGGCCACTTAGTCCTTGGGTTTATTTTGTACTGGTGGTTTTGCGGAGGTTTCCGCTTTTCACTCTCCTCCCCGGTACACGACGGTGCTGTGTGCGGCGTGGACAGTGATATATTTTGTTTTTCTTATCCTTTGGCGGCGTGCCGTGCATATATTTAGTTTTACGGTTGTTAGTAGCCCCTAGCCTTTTGTTTGCTTTAGTTAGAGGTCCCCTTGTTATTATCCTGTCTCGGTTCACGCCTTGTCTTACATTAAGACCTGGGGGCATCGGAGTTGGGCAGACCAAATCCGCCCTTCAAACGCGGCTGCCGTGGGCCCAAGAAACCATAGTCACTCAGGCGTGAACTGACCACACGGGTGAAACAATGGAGGTAGGGTGCTAGGAGCTATTTCCATACCACACCTTATTTCAGCATCACCTCCTTGTGCTCTGGACTCACTACGCAACATCTCTCTAGTTCTGAGCACCAGGAACCTAACACATACTCTGCCTGCCCCAGTGTTAAAAAAAATCCAGTATACTGTGTGTGTACATGCAGGGGCTGGTGTGTCGTATGTATCAGTATCTGTTAGAGATGTGCAGCAGGCATTTTTTGTGTTTTGTGTTTTGGTTTTGGATTCGGTTCCATGGTCGTGTTTTGGATTGGGACCCAATTTGGCAAAACCTCCCTTAAAATTTTTTGTCGGATTCGTGTGTGTTTTGGATTCGGGTGTTTTTTTTCAAAAACCCCTCAAAACAGCTTAAATCATAGAATTTGGGGGTAATTTTGATCCTAAAGTATTATAAACCTTAATAATCATAATTTCCACTCATTTCCAGTCTATTCTGAACATCTCACACCTCACAATATTATTTTTAGTCCTAAAATTTGCACCGAGGTCTCTAGATGACTAAGCTAAGCGACCCAAGTGGGAAGCACAAACACCTAGCCCATCTAGGAGTGGCACTGCAGTGTCAGACAGGAGGTCAGATATCAAAAAAAGGCCCCTAATAGCACATGATGCAAAGACGAAAAAAAGGTGCACCGAGGTTGTTGTAGGCATAAGCTAAGTGACACAACCACCTGGCCCATCTAGTAGTCTTACACAGTTGCTGAATTTCAAGAGTGGGTTGCAATTGTTCGGTCCACTGACATCATAACCAGCACGCTTCAGTCACTTTAAAATAAATATGCAATTGGTGGACTTATACGGCAGTACCCCAGGACTAATACAGCAGTACCCCTGGACTCATATGGCAGTGTCACACAGGATGGCACTTTTCAAAAACTATGCCCCAAACATCAGCTCATGCAAAGATTTCAGAAAGGTGCAATGAGGTAGTTCTATGACTAAGCCAAGCGACACAAACCATTCCAACTGGAATTCTATGTCCAAATCACTGGAATTATTTGGCAAGATCACTGTAATTAATAATTATAAATCACTGATATTAATTGGTAAAATCTCTGTAATGCTACGTCCAAATCACTGGAATTAATTGCCAAAATCTCGCTATTGCCTGTCTAGTGAAGTAGAATCTAGATGGGATTTAGTACCAGGGACACAATAACTTCCTCAATTGTCTAAATCCCACTGCACTAATGACAGATAACAGGTGCACGTCTAACAGTGCACTGATTATACTGAGCGCTGATTATCCTGAGCAGTGATTATACTGAGCACTGATTATACTGAGCACTGATGATACTACGGAGAACTGACACTGAGCACCACAATGCGGCACAAGACACTGTACTACCATTAGTGAGCAGCACAAAAGCCCTCTGGAATTGTCACCCCCCAGATACCACTGTGACAGGAATGATGATGAACTATGCACAGTGACACGATACTACCATAGCACCCTACAGCAGCAAGTTGCAGCACAAGAAACTTGACTATTAGTAATGTACTGTAGTATACTGAGCAATACACAATGCGGCACAAGACAATGAGAAGTGATACTGAGCACTGATGAGGATAATAGAACTGAAACTGGGCAGTGAGAACAGCACTGGACTATTGTACTATAGTATACTGGTCACCACAATGCAGCAGCAAGACAATGAGCACTGATCCTGAGCACTGATGAGGATACTAGAACTGACACTGGGCAGCGAGATACAGCAATGGACTATTTACTGCAGTATTATATACTGGTAACCACAATGCAGCACTGATACTGAGCACAGATATTTAGCACTGATGAGTATACTAGAACTGACATGGAGCAGCAAGATACAGCAATGGACTATTGTACTGCAGTATTATATACTGGTCACTACAATGCAGCACTGATACTGAGCACAGACATTGAGCACTGATGAGGATACTAGAACTGACACGGAGCAGCAAGAAAGAGCAATGAACTATTGTACTGCAGTATACTGGTCACCACAATGCAGCACTGATACTGAGCACAGATATTGAGCTGATATTAGCTGATAATGTGCTTTTCAGGCAGAGAACGTAGCCACGTCCTCTCCGCTCAATCTACAATGCACGAGTGAAAATGGCGGCGACGTGCGGCTCTTTATATGGAACCCGAATCTCGCGAGAATCCGACAGCGGGATGATGACGTTTTCTCCCGTTCGGGTTTTGTGAGTAAGGCGGGAAGAACCTAGGCTGACTCGGAACCGTGTAAACCACGGGAAGTTAGGAGGGGTTTGGTTTTCGGTGAACCGACCCCCTCATCTCTACTATCTGTACAAGGGTGCTGTCGTTAGGTGTATCAGACAAGGGGTGATCTGTCCATATACATCCAGGGACTCTGCCTGCCCCAGTGTTAAAAAAATAGTATACTTAGTGTGTACATCCAGGGGCTGTTGTGTCGTATATATCAGTATCAGTCAAGACAGAGCTGCTGTTTTTTGGTGTATCTGACAACAAGGCATAGTTCGTGCTCACAGTGAAAATATAGATAAATATATTTGTGCATATAATTTCACCAATAAATGGGTGTATATTAGTCAATAATTTTCAGGCACCTTAATGGAGCACTTATGATGAAACTGTTCAGGAAACAGACAGCAAGTAATAGTCTCATACACCAGGAAGTGCTCATCTTCCAGATACTGTAAGAAATATATCAAAAGGGGAATTCCTTTGATTGCATAGGAATTGCTCCGTTGACAAAGTCTACACAGAGAAATGTGGTGAATTAACCAACAGACTCATCAAGAGAGGATACAGTAAGAAAACTATCAAAACTGCCATACACCAAGTATCAAAACTCAGAAGGGAATCTTTGATCTTCGGAAATAAGATAGAAAAAATAAAAAATATGGTCTGATTAATAGGGAACTTTTGCAAAAATGGAGAATACTGCAAAACATACTTCGAAGACACTGGCATATTTTATCAATGGATACAGATCTGTCATCACTTGGGCGACAGAGCGGCTTTCAGTTGGCAAAGAGCACAAAACATCAGGGACAAACTCGGCCAAAGCCATTTTTTCAGAAAAACCCGTAACCAACCAAAATTCAAGGGTACATCACCATGTGGCAAATGCAAAGCCTGCACCCATATATTCAAAAAGGATTGTGTCACAGATAGATACAGGATAATAGCAACATCCACATTAAACAATTTATCAACTGTGACACCACAGGCATGGTTTACTGCCTTGAGTGCAGTTGTGGTCTTAAGTATGTGGGAACGCCCACACGAACGTGCTTAAACAGAAAATTCTCGAACACGCAGGGAACATATGCAATGGTGCATCAGACACCTATAAAATGAAAAAGTTGACCTCAGTTGCGAGACATTTTCTGAAACAACATGGAGGCAGCACTACAGATCTGAAGGCGTATGGCCTACAACATTTGAAGATTGGCATCCAAGAAGGTGATCTCGTGAAGGAGCTATTTCGCATAGAAAGCCAATGGACATTCAAATAAAACACTGTAATACCATACGGTTTGAAAGAAATGAGCAATTTCAGTGCTTTTTTTTTAAATTCACTAAAAATCAACTGACTTTTGCTATTTTCCTCCACATAGTGTTATTCCCTTTTACCTTCCACCCTACCTACCGCGCCCCCCTGTTGGACAATTCCAACCTCTTTTCTTTGCATTATGTGATGTTTGGAACTTTGCTGACTGTGACAACAAACATTTGTATAGTTTATAAAACTGCCACCCTATCTGCCACTGCATTGTCAAAGCCCAAAACCGGAGACTTGGGCCAGCGCACATCTCTAGACTAAAGTAACCCAGTATCAAAGATTGCACATTCATTTCACTGCTTATTGTAATTTTCTTAATTGGGAAAATAGACGCATGTGATCATAACGGACCCAGAACAAACACTGCAGAATTTACAGTGCGTTAAAAATGATGTTTCTCTTAATGTGTACGGTAGTTGTTTAATGCCATTTTCTGTGGGGTAATATTACTAGCAACCAGCTAAATAGTAAAATTTCCAGTGTGTAATAAAACAACTGTTATCATAGTAAGGCTTGCAAAACATACATACATTACAGTAATCTCCAGGTACGGCTCCAGAGGAGGGGCTGCAGCTCAGCTCAAAATTCAAATAGTGCAGGCACACCAACTGCCCGTGAGTCAATTTGAAATGGCAGTTAGTGACAGTTGGTGTGGCTCCCCTATTTGAAATTTGAACTGACCTTCAGCTTTTGCTCTGGATCCGCCACTTGTACTGTCTATCTAACATAATATAAATAAATAGATAATTAATAAGCATCGAATAAAAGTCATTCTTAAACTGAAAGCACTGTGACTTTACAATGAAGATGTCACACATGTAGCAAACAAAAACCAAGTGGCGCTTGACAATCAGATAATTGGAGACATTTATTAAATATAAATAAAATACAACAACCTCCCGGCGGTATGTTACAATATTAAAACATCACAATAATGTTAATATATAATGTAATATGGCTAAGCATCCAAAATATAATTGGAGCACCAATTGAAAACAGATCATGAAAGTTCAATTGCTGATACCACCAGAGGGGTCATGAATCGTGCAGAGTTCAATGTATGCACTGAAATATACGGCTAAAAGGTAATTATCAAAGAAATAGCTCACGGCTGTGTAATTAAAAAGTATTACATGTAGCACAAATGGAAGGCGTTGTTCAGCCGGTACAAATGGATGAAATGATAAATGGATGTATATGCGCACCTGCAGCGCTGGGCAGGAGCTTTCAATGCCTGCTCCCTGGTGCTATCCCATTGGCCAGGGAAATGTTGTACACTTGTGCCTCAGCGGTGAATGAAAATGGTGCCGTGACGTGCAGGGAGCTTTAGTTGTCCGTCCTCACACGATCAATGCTGCATCCGGGGGCTCCGAGTCTCCCAAATGGTGACAGATGACTGATGGAGCCGGTGCTGTAGCGATGGTCAGGCCAAATGCACTGACCAACAGCCAGCCTATCTGTAGTTGGAAAGGCACCCAATGGGAATCCCGTTCGCAGGCCCGCACCAAACCTGTTGTGGGACGGCAATTACCGTTCTTGCCGCCAGGCAGGAGTTGGGCGGCTGGGGCTGTATGGGTGGAAAGCAGCGGGCTGGGATCTCTGGGTAGCAGGAGTCAAACTGGGCTCCTATGCATGGCTTTAAAGGGAGATTGAAGTACACAGCGGTACTGATCCTCAAGGTGTATCACCTGTATCCTTCTCCTTTGCGCTACTGCCTGCGCTTACCTCACTGTGCTTGTGCGCAATTCACTTCCCTGCAAATGTTGTTATGTGTAAACTATAGGCTATAATGGCTAATTCCATCTGAAGATTATGTTAGCTCCAGGACCAAGCTCAATAATTGAAACTAAGGAAACGTATTAGGGCTGCTTTTCCAGTCGAAAATGGGGGACAGCAGCAGCTCCAAAATCTGCAGTGTTCCCCTGTATATACATTCAGGTGGTAATTAGTACTTGTGAGTACACCCAGAAAATGTGTTATTGGGGGATATGACATATCCATGCAGAAGCAGAATATTGGTGAAGCCACTGGATGATGTGACAAAGAACCAGAAGGAAGTAGCAAACATGTTTTAACCCATTCAGTGGCAAGTTTTTAATTTAAAAACACACACTGGGTGGGTGTTTTTAAATTACAGTGGGAGATGGGGGAAGGTGCAGGAGGAGCGAATGATGGGGCAGGGTGAGTTAATCGCCTGAAATCGCCAGCGGGTATCGCCAGCCCCAGCACTGATTCCTGGCTGCCTTGTGTCACCCGGGAATTAGCATAATGCCTTTTACTGCTAAGCCGGCCCCCTGGCCAATGGGAGTACAGGCGGTGGGCTAAACTCCATAATGGAGCATTCTGATTCCCGGCACCGTGCATGCTGCATTGCTGTCCCTGGGATATCAGTCAGTAATATGCCTGGAAATCTTCCAGGGTTGCCAGCGCTGTCATCATTTCCAGGCATGACACTGAAGGGGTTAATTTACACTGAACATGCAGTAATGTTATTACACCTAATGGCTTAGAATTGGATAACCGAGGGCATTGTGAGTTATGTGGCTCTGATCTGAAGATGACACATGCAATTTTCATCTAGAATTATTGTAATGTACATCTTTGGTATATAAAAGATGGCACCAGGTTTAACTTCAATGGACATCCCTCCTGTGGGAAATTGCAAGCATAAGGCCAAACAGTAAAAGGAGTGAGGATTGGTAGTGCTCCAAGGGGTGGAAATAATCTCTGTACTCCCTATGTCAACTTCTGTAAATAAGTAAACCAACAGCCTACAGGGGTAAAACCATTTACCATTTGTGGTAAACCATCAATGTTTTTTAATTATAGATGGTCGATGGCTGTACCAATAATAGAGAAGTAGAAGTAGAGGTAAACAAGTCAATGCAGCCTGGTGCTCTGAGGTCCTCTGACTATTTCTGTACAGAATACAGTCCAGCACCTTACAACTGTTTTTATTTTACTTACAGCTAAAATTAGAAATGTAGTGATGAGTAAACAACTACCATAAGTTCTTCCACCAAAATAGGAGTGGAGGTGAAAGCCTGTGTGTTGTTCCTGATTGTGTGTGCCTAATTTTTAATCACCTGCTTGACACTGTCCTCTTCCTCTTGCCTCTTCTCATAATGTGAAAAGTCATCAAAGAAGGAGGTGGTATGTTTGTAGCTAGCTATGATTTGAAGAACTTGGCATAAAAATTTCCAGGGGGACCACCTGTTGCTGAAATTATGAGTTAATTATACTGTGCATGACCTATTTAAACAACATAAGGGTGCGTGGTAGGGCCCAAAGACAATTCCATCTTGCACCTCTTTCTCTTTGCATTATGTGCACTCTGGGGCCCTAGTTTTTATAATTGCCATACTGCCTGCCACTGCAGTGCCACTCCTAGATGTGCTAGGTGTTTGTGCCGCCCACTTGTGTCACTTAGCTTAGTCATCCATCTACCTCAGTGCAACCTTTTTGCTTAAATACAATATTGTGATGTGTAATGTGTTCAGAATTGCCTGGAAATGAGTGAAAATGAATGTTGTTGAGGTTAATAATACCGTAGGATCAAAATTACCCCCACCGAAAGGGTGGTTTTGGTAAAACCAATCAAGATCCAAAACACGAATGGAGCTTCAGATCCTAAACAAAAACACCAAACCCGAATATTGTCATCCGCACATCTCTAATAGGCACGCAGTACCTGTGATACCTCTTTCAACCACTTAGACATAACCTGAAAACCATGGGAATGTTACGCTAACACTGGGGTGTATGACAAGATATGATCATAAAACCAGTGAGCAAGTTTAATTCTAATGTAATAACTATTGTTAAGGTTAAATGCTTTTATAAAAACATGAATAAAATCCCAATGGTTACTTTATTATGGTTCGTACAGATCTTCTGTATTTTTTATTTAAACACTGTTGTTACATGCTACATGAACCGCATATCTAGGAGTGGTGAGTGGCAATGGATCAATACTTTGATAGATAGATAGAAAGATAGATAGACAGATAGATTGATAGATAGATAGATAGATAGATAGATAGATAGATAGATAGATAGATAGATAGATAGATAGATAGATAGATAGATAGAATTTTTTCGAGTTTTGAGTTTTGGTTTTGGATTTGGATTTGGTTTTGGTTCTCCAGCCATGTTCTGGATTCGGACGCGTTTGACAAAACCTCCCTGAAATTTTTTTGTCGGATTCGGGTGTGTTTTGGATTCGGGTATTTTTTTTTTTTTTTTCAAAAAAACCCTAAAAAACAGCTTAAATCATAGAATGTGGGGGTAATTTTTATCCTATAGTGTAATTAACCTCAATAACCATAGTTTCCACTGTGACTGTGGGTGCTCTTTCCAGCACTTGCAGGGGGCGTGCAAATGGTGGAAAGAGCCACCTCTTCCCGTCCAGTGTTGGGAAGGTCAGGCATTGCAACCGACACAATTGGACTCTCCTTGGGGATTTGTGATTTAGAAGAACGCACAGTTCTTGCCGTGCTATTGCCAGCTTAACTCTTCATTTTTCTAATGGAAGGATGAGTGCTTCCATCCTCATGTGAAGCTGAACCACTATGAAGCTTACGGATACCCTCGTCAGGTTGGGTAAGACACCCACCGGCCTCAGGCCGGAAAACGGGTTCCCTCACCAAGCCATATCTTTCCCCCTTTCAGTCACAGCATTCATTGAATGTGGGATCACTTATTTTCGCTCACTTACTTCATTTTGCCTATATCATAGTACATTAATACTTGTGGACATTAATGCTCCTTACATGTGGACGCTTGCTCTTGTTTCTTCCTTTTTATGTATATAATAATAAAAGTTATATTTTAATAATTTCATCATTTAAATTTTTCAAGTGTGCCCTGGAAAAGGCATATAGTTGCTTTTTGTCCCTTTTCCTCTTTAAAGGACCTTTTCCGTTGTTTCATAGTTGTTATAACTATTTTCCGGGAGCACCACCAACCACTTGCTGAACTAATTATTATAGTAGGCTTTTACATTGGTTTGATAATATTTCCAATTTACTGAATCACAATTGTCATATCCTGTGCAGATTTATCTCTTTTGGTTAAGCTAAACCACTAGCCATGAACGCAGGCCAGGACCTCAGCTGTTCCTTGCCACTCTGTGTCGTAAATGGCAGATTGGCAAGTTTACTTTTCTCCTCAGACGCTTTTAATTTAGGTTTTTAGGTCATCATTTTATGAACTTTTGCTTTTTGGATTTTACATGCACTCTACTATGACATAGGGCATCTGCCTTGGCAGACGACGTTGATGGCATTTCATCGTCTCTGCCATGACTAGTGGCAGCAGCTTCAGCACTAGGTGGAAGTGGATCTTGATCTTTCCCTATTTTACCCTCCTCATTTTTGTTCTCCATTTTTTAATGTGTATAGTTAATTAAATATATGCCTGTAATATTATTATATCAATAGCAATGGCCTACTGTACTGTACAACTATATACTGTTGTTTACCAAAATGCTGCACTGTACTACTATATATACTGCTCACAAAAATGCAGCACAGATATGGAATGGATACTTGCAGTGACACGGAGCTGCAAGATACAGCAATGGCCTACTGTACTGTACAACTATATACTGTTGGTCACCAAAATGCTGCACTGTACTACTATATATAATATATATAGTATATACTGGTCACACAACAATGCAGCAGATATTGAGCACTGATGATCAGGATACTGTCTAGAACTGTATCTGACACAGAGCTGCAAGATACAGCAATGGCCTACTGTACTGTACTACTATAATTATATACTGGTGTTCCCCATAATGCAGCACACTAAGCACAGATATGGAGCTTTTCAGATAGAGAACATAGATATTTGCAGCACACTGAGCACAGATATGGAGATTTTCAGGCAGAGAAAATAGATATTTGCAGCACACTGAGCACAGATATGGAGATTTTCAGGCAGAGAACGTATATATTTGCAGCACACTGAGCACAGATATTTGCAGCACACTGAGCACAGATGTGGAGCTTTTCAGGCAGAGAACGTAGCCATGTACTCTGCGTTCAATCTCCAATGCAAGATTAAAAATGGCGGTGACGCGTGTCTCTTTATATAGAATACGAATCTCGCGAGAATCCGACAGCAGGGTGAATACGTTCGGCCTCGTTCGGGTTATCCGAGCAAGGCGGGAAGATCCGAGGCTGCCTCAGAACCGTGAAAAATAGGTGAAGTTCAGATGGGTTTGGCTCTCGATGAACCAAACCCGCTCATCTCTAATTAAAACTAAGCTGTAAATATATGGAGCTATAACAGTCAATGCAAGTATTTAGGGTTTAGGCCTCCAATAACACTAGAACACAACCAAAGAAACAGATTGCTGTGGGCCCCCATAGATAATTAAGTTGAATCAGTGGACCTACTATTTTCTTTATATCCCATAGATTTTCTAGTGTGCCTCTATTATAATGTCCTACTGCTCATAAGTGACTGGGACTTCTCAGACTGCACAGATGTAGTACTTTGGCTCGCATTACCACCAACACCCAGTTTAACCCCCAGGCAGCTATTGTACACACGTCTTATATATTGTTCCACAACTTCTCATTTATGGTGGTTTTGGCAAAACGAATCCAGATCCGACACACAAACGGAGATCCAGATCCAAAACCAAAACACAAAACCTGAAAAGTGTCCACCGCACATCCCTACTTTAAACATTTCTTCTTTGGGACCTCACTGAGCTGCTGCACACTTCAATTCCCTGTAAATGATGTTATGTATAAACTATAGGCTACAATGGCCAATGCAATCTGAAGATGTTGTTAGCTTCAGGGCCAAGCTCAATAATACAAAGCATTCAGGAGTTTGTTCATTTTGGTATTGAAACTAAAGAAAACTATGAGGACTGCTTTTCCAGCCAAAAATTGGGGACAGCAGCAGCATCAAAATCTGCAGTGGACCATGTAGATACATTCAGGTGGTATTTAATACTTGCAAGTACACCTAGAAAATGTGTGTTATTGGGGTATATGACATATCCATGCAGAAGCAGAATATTAGTGAAGCCACTGGATAATGAGACAAAGAGCCTAATTCAGACCTGATCATTGTTGTGCAAAATCGCACAGCAGCCGATGATCGAATGACTATGCATGCATATACACCGCAATGCACACACGTGAGCCCAAACAGCAACTGAATGGTGCAAACATTTAGATTGCTAGATGTACGCAAGGTGAATTACAGGAAGTGGACATTTGTGGGTTGTAACTGCCCATTTTCTGGGAGTGTCTAGAAAAATGCAGGCGTTCCCAAGCATTTTCAGGGAGGGTGTGTGACGTCAGCTCTGTCCCCGATCAGCCTGATTCTAAATGTAGAAGTTCTGAGCTACACACAGACTGGAAAAAACATTCTATGGTGAGTGAGATGCGAATGGATTTGCAGCTGTCCGCTGACTGGAAAAGTTTTTGCACGGTGTATGCATGCATTCACACACTTGCACGAGCAGGTTTTCACTCTCTATGGGTGGCAACTAACTGATCGCAGCCCTCGACAAATTTGCAGAGGAGTGTTCAGATCTGAATTAGGCCCAAAGAAGCAGAAGGAAATAGCAAACGTATTAATTTACACTGAATATGCAGTAATGTTTTTATATAGTACCTAATGGCTTAGAATTGGATAACCTGGGGCATTGTGAGTTATGTGGCTCTGATCTGAAGATGACATATGCAATTTCCATCTAGAATTACTGTAATGTACATCTTTAGTAGAAAAAGAATGACACCACCAGGTTTAAGGTCAATGGAAATCCCTGCGGTGGAGAACAGCAGGTAGTAGGCCTGACAGTAAAGGTAGGTGGGATTAGCAATGGTCCAAGGGGTGGAAATAATCTCTGTGCTCCTTATGCCAAGTAAAAAAGAAAACCGTAACTGACCAACAGCCTGTGAGGACAAAACAGTTCACCATTGGTGACAAACCATCAATGGTTGGTAACTATTGATGGTTAATGGCTATACCAATAATAGAGAAATAGAGGTAATCAATTTAATGCAGCCTTGTTCTCTGAGGGCTTCAGACTATTTCTGTGCAGAATAAAGTCCACCACCTTACAACTGTTCTTATTTTACCTACAGCTCAGCAAATGAGATGAGTAAATAACTTACATATGTTTCTCCACTACCAGGATGAGAAGTTAATAATAAATGTGGCAAAATGACAGCATAAATTAAAAAAAAACAAACAAACACAGTTCATAAGAACAGTAAACTAAGATTAATCTGACAGTACATAAACTTCATACAGGTGGATAAAGTACATAAATGATGCTATAAATGAGAAGTTGTGGAACAATAAATAAGAAGTGGGTACAATAACTGCCTGAGGCTAAACTCCTACTACTCAGTGTTGGCAGTAATGTGAGCCAAAGCACTACCTCTGGGCAGTCTGAAAAATCCCAGCCATTTGTGAGCAGTAGGACATTATAATGAAGGCAGAAAAGGCGATCTTTAGTGTCAAAGAATAATAGTGGAAGCTAAGCCACCCTGTCCATTCGAGATTGCATTGCCGGCTGAAAATGCAGAAAGGACCTCTAGACTAAAGTAGTGATGAGCGGGTCCCAGACAACCAGACCCTCCTGAACTTTAGGATCCGACTCCTGATCTGAGCCTTGCTTGGGGTTTCCCACCAGACTCAGGTCCCAAAAATGAGGCAAAACGTCATCATCCCATTGTCGGATTCTATTTGGGTTTTTGAGTCTATAAAGGTCCCAGTGACCGGTGCTGTTTTCACTCCAGCTATGTCGAGTGCACTGAACGGACATGGCCGCAGTGCTGAGGCATGTGGCGTGGGCGTGGGGATTCTGGCAGCATTCAGTGACAACAAGGGGTGATCTTCCATCATTAACAGTCCATGAGTGCTGGTGAATCTGACAAGGGGTGATCTTACCTGTGCATACATCCAGGGGCTCTGTCTGTCCCAGTGTTAAAAAAAAACAGTATAAAGTGTGTGTACATACATGGGCTGGTGTGTCTCCAGGGGTGCTGTCATCTGGTGTATCTGACAACAAGGGGTGATCTGTCCATATACATCCAGGTGCTCTGCCTGCCCCATTGTTAAAAAAGCCCAGTATACTGTGTGTGTACATCTGGAGGCTGGTGTGTCATATAATCAGTATCAGTCCATGGGTACTGTCAACTAGTGTATCCGACACCAAGGGGTGATCTGTCCATACACGTCCAGGGGCTCTGCCTGCCCAGTGTTAAAAAAGCCCAGTATACTGTGTGTGTACATCCAGGGGCTGGTGTGTCATATACATCAGTATCTGTCCAAGGGTGCTGTCGTTAGGTGTATCATACAAGGGGTTATCTGTCCATATACATCCAGGGGCTCTGCCTGCCCAGTTTTTAAAAAAATAGTATACATAGTTTACATCCAGGAGCTGGTGTGTCGTATTTATCAGTATCAGTCGAGACAGTGGTGCAGTCATTTGGTATATCTTACAACAAGGCACAGTTCATCCTCACAGTGAAAATATAGATAAATATATTTATGCATATAATTTCACCAAAAAATGGGTATATGTTAGTCAATCATTTTCACTTGCTAATACATGAAAATTCATGGAAATCCTGAATGACAACCAATTGAACATTAAACTAACCTCAGAATGGAGTGCGAATGAAGCCACTTTCTTGGACCTACAACTTTACAGGCACCTTGATGGAGCACATATGATGGAACTGTACAGGAAACAGACAGCAAGTAATAGTCTCATACACCAGGAAAGTGCCCATCTTCCAGCTACTGTAAGAAATATACCGAAAGGGGAATTCCTTCGATTGCGTAGGAATTGCTCCGATGACCAAGACTACACAGAGAAATGTGGTGAATTAACCAACAGACTCATCAAGAGAAGATATAGTAAGAAAACTATTAAAACTGCCATACACCAAGTATCGAAACTCAGAAGGGAATCATAATCTTCGGAAATAAGAAAGAAAAAAGCAGAAATAAGATCCGATTCATAGGGAACTTTTGCAAAAATGGAGAATACTGCAAAACATAATACAAAGACACTGGCATATTTTATCAACGGATACAGATCTGTCATCACTTGGGCGACAGAGCGGCTTTCAGCTGGCAAAGAGCACAAAACATTGGGGAACAAACTTGTCTGAAGCCATTTTTCCAGTAAAACCCATAACCAACCAAAATTCAAGGATACATCACCATGTGGCAAATGCAAAGCCGGCACCCATATCCTCATAAAGTATTGTGTCACAGATAGATGCAGTATAATAACAACATCCACATTAAACAATTTATCAACTGTGGTACCACAGGCGTTGTTTACTGCCTTGAGTGCAGTTGTGGTATTAAGTATGTGGGAATGCCCACATGAACGTGCTTAAACAGAGAATTCTCAAACACACAGGGAACATACGCAATGCTGCATCAGACATCTTGAAGATGAAAAAGTTGACCTCAGTTGCGAGACATTTTCTGAAACAACATGGAGACAGCACTACAGATCTGAAGGCCTATGGCCTAGAACATTTCAAAATTGGCACCCGAGGATGTGATTTTGCCCAGGAGCTATTGCACATAGAAAGCCAATGGACATTCAAATGAAACACTGTAACACCATATGGTTTGAATGAAATTATCAATTTCAGTGACTTTTTGTAAATAGTACCATTTACTAAAAATCAACTGACTTTTGCTATTTTCCTCCACATAGTGTTATTCCCTTTTAACTTCCCCCCTACCTACCGCGCCTCCCTGTTGGACAATTCCATCTTGCACCTATTTTCTTTCCATTATGTGCTGTTTGAAGCTTTGCTGACTGTGACAAGAAACATTTGTATAGTTTATGAAACTGCCACCCTGTCTGCCACTGCATTGTACAAGCCCAAAACAGGAGACTTGTGCCGGCACATATCTCTAGACTAAAGTAGCCCAGTGTCAAAGATTGCACATTCATTTCACTTCTTATTGTAATTTTCTTAATTGTGAAATAGACGCATGTGATCATAGCGGACCCAGAACAAACACTGCAGAATTTACAGTGCATTAAAAATGATGTTTCTCTTGATGTGTACAGTAGTTGTTTAATGCCATTTTCAGTGGGGTAATATTACAAGCAATATGCTAGATAGTAACATTCCCAGTGAAATAAAACAACTGTAATCATTGAAAGGCTTGCAAAACATACATATGTTTCAGTAATATCCAGGGACTGCTACAGAGGAGGGGCTGCAGCTCAATTAAAAATTAAATTAGTGCTGGCACACCAACTGCCCATGAGTCAGTTTGAAATGGCAGTTGGTGACAGTTTGTGGCTCCCCTATTTGAAATTTGAACTGACCTGCAGCCTTTGCTCTGGAACCGCCACTGGTACTGTCTATCTAACATAATATAAATACATAAATAAATAAAATGCATCTAAAAAAAGTCATTCTTAAACTGAAAGCACCGTTTGACTTTCGAATGAAGTTGTCACACATGCGCAATGGTGGTTTTCAAAAGCAACACCTGGAGGACGAACACATTTATTGCACTGACCAGAAAAATAAATCATTACACTGCAGGTGAATATGCTACACTGCAGCTGAATATGCCTCCCTGCGACCAGGCACAGGCATCCATAAATTGATTAGTCTTTTGCATTTCATGCCACATGGAGGATAGTTTAGAGTGGCTACATCAGTAGAATACATAGTAACATAGTAACATAGTATCTGAGGTTGAAAAAAGACAATTGTCCATCGAGTTCAACTTATTTGTGGTCTCCTATGCATGATGATTTGGCTAAAATTTCTGACTGATGCTGCTGTCAGCCATTGCATTTTATCCCTATTTATAGTAACTATAATGCATGACCATACACCATACCCCTGGATATCCTTATCCATTAGGAATTTATTTAAACCATTCTTAAAGGTGTAGACAGATTCCGCCATTACAACTCCCTCAGGCAGGGAATTCCAAACACGTATTGTCCTTACCGTGAAAAAGTCTTTATGCCGTATTGTGCGGAATCTCCTCTCCTCTAACCTGAGCGAGTGTCCACGATTCCTCTGTGTTGATCTAACCAAAAACAGATCCCGCGCAAGCTCTGTGTATTGTCCCCTTATATATTTGTAGATGTTGATCATTTAATAGCAGATCATCTTAATGATTATTTTTGCTCAGTATTTACTACTGAAAGAGAGGGTTAGGGGCCACAGTTAAGTTGCAGGGATATTCAGGAAAATGAAACAAGTACATTTACAGAGGAGAAGGTCCTAACAGAACTCTCAAAGCTGAAAGTGGACAAATCTATGGGGCCAGATGGGATACATCCAAGGATACTAAAAGAACTTAAAGAGGTGCTGGTAGCACCATTGACAGAATTATTCAACCAGTCATTAGCTACAGGAGAAATTCCAGGGGACTGGAAAAGAGCAAACGTAGTCCCACTGCACAAAAGTGGAAGCAAGGAAGAGGCAAACAACTACAGACCAGTGAGTCTTACATCAGTAGGGAAATTGATGGAAACACTCTTAAAAGAAAGAGTTGTAGATCATCTCAAATCCTGCAATTTACTGGATCCCAAACAGCATGGATTCACTGGGGGGAGATCATGTCAAACAAATCTTATTGACTTTTTTGATTGTGTGACTAAAGTGATGGATAAAGGTGGAGCCATGGATATAGCTTATCTTGACTTTAGTAAGGCTTTTGATACAGTTCTACATCGCAGACTGCTAAATAAACTTGAAAGTTTGGGATTGGATATTAGGATTATTGAATGGATAAGATCTTGGTTGAAGGATAGAAAACAGAGAGTTGTGGTAAATGGAGTGCATTCACAGGAGGGAAATGTTACCAGTGGAGTACCCCAGGGATCTGTACTTGGACCAGTGCTTTTTAATATCTTTATTGGTGACATTGCAAATGGGATTAAATGGAAAGTATGCCTTTTTGCAGATGACACAAAAGGTATGCAACAGGGTAGACACACCAGGTTGGGTAAAACAAATGATTGAGGATCTAAGTAGACTAGAGGAATGGTCAAGAGTCTGGCAATTACAGTTTAATGCCCAAAAATGCAAAATCATGCACTTGGGTCTCAAAAATCCTAAAGCTAAATACAGTATTAATGGCACTATACTGAAAATTACTGAGGAGGAAAGGGATCTAGGAGTCACTATTTCAGATGACTTAAAAGCAGGTAAGCAATGTAACAAGGCAATGAGGAAGGCTAGTCAGATGCTTGGCTGCATTGGGAGAGGAATCAGCAGCAGAAAGAAAGAAGTAATAATGCCACTGTATAGGTCATTGGTACGGCCTCATCTAGAATACTGTATTCAGTTCTGGAGGCCATATCTTCAAAAGGATATTAATAGATTAGAAACTGTACAAAGGAGGGCAACTAAAATGGTGCATGGCCTACATCACAAAACATACCCAGAAAGACTAAGAAATCTCAATATGTATAGTTTGGAGCAGAGAAGAGATAGGGGGACATGATAGAAACTTTCAAATATATGAAGGGTTTTAACAAAGTCCAGGAGGGAAACATTCTCCAAATGAAGAGAAGCAATAAAACACGAGGACATGCACTGAGACTGGAGGGGGGGAGGTTCAGGGGAAATTTGCGGAAAAATTATTTCACAGAAAGGGTAGTGGACAAGTGGAATAGCCTCCCATCAGAGGTGGTAGAGGCTAAGACAGTAGAGCAATTTAAACATGCATGGGATAGACATAAGGATATCCTTACAAAGAAATAAGGATCAAATAAGGTTAGTGATAAAAAAAAATAATATAAAAAAAAAAAAGGGGCAGACTAGATGGGCCAAGTGGTTCTTATCTGCCGACAAATTCTATGTTTCTATGTTTCTATCATATCCCCTCTTAGTCTACGCTTTTCCAATGTAAACATGCCTAGTCTTTCAAGCCTTTCCTTGTATTCCATCGTCTAAATGCCCTTAATTAGTTTGGTCGCCCTCCTCTGTACCTTTTCAAGCTCCAGGATATCCTTTTTGTAGTATGGTGCCCAGAATTGTACACAGTATTCATGGTGTGGCCTCACTAGTGATTTATATAACGGGAGTATAATACTCTCGTCCATAGCATCAATACCCCGTTTTATGCATGCTAATATCTTATTAGCCTTCTTTGCTGCAGTCCTACTTTGGGTACTACTGCTTAGCTTGCTATCTATGAGGACACCTTAGTCCTTTTCCAGTACAGAATCCCCTAATTTTACCCCATCTAGTAGGTAGGTGTAATTTTTGTTCTTGTTACCACAGTGCATTACCTTACACTTGTCTGTGTTGAAGCGCATTCTCCATTTGGCTGCCCATGCTTCTAATTTAACTAAGTCGTTCTGAAGAGACTCGGCATCTTCCTCTGTATTTATAGCCTTACACAATTTGGTATCATCTGCAAAAATTGACACCATGCTCTCTAGACCTTCTGTTAGGTTGTTAATGAAAATATTGAACAATAGCGGTCCTAATACTGAGCCTTGCGGCACACCACTTAGCACTTCAGTCCAAGTTGAAAAAGATCCATTAACCACAACGTGCTGCTCCCTATAATCTAACCAGTTTTTGACCCAAGTGCATATTGTGCTTCCTAGCCCTGATTTCTTGTAGCTTGTAGATAAGTATCATGTGTGGTACAGTATCGAACGCTTTGGCAAAGTCTAAAAAGATTACATCCACGTCTTTACCCTGATCTAGGTTTGCGCTTACTGTTTCATAAAAGCCAAGTAAGTTGGTTTGACGGGATCTGTCCTTCATAAACCCATGTTGATTCCTTTTAATGACCTTATTGACTTCAAGGAACTTCTGAATACTGTCTCTTAGAATACCTTCCAATACTTTCCCAACTATAGATGTAAGACAAACAAGTCTATAATTACCTGGTTCAGTTTTACTTCCCTTTTTTTTAGGCACTACTTCCGCTATACGCCAGTCTTTGGGAACCATACCTGATATAATTGTCCTTAAAGATCAAAGATAGCGATTTTGCCAGTTCTGAGTGAAGCTCCATTAGAACCCTTGGGTGAATACCATCGGGCCCTGGTGATTTATTAATCTTTAAATGTTTTAATCGGTCACAGACTACTTCCTCGCTTAAATAAGTACCTATCAGTGGGATATTCTCATTATTGAGATTGTGTATCAGTCCCTGAAATGGGTTCTCCCTAGTGAATACTGTTGAAAAAAACTAATTTAGTGTATCCGCTATGTCATTATCATTTTTGCTTAAGACTTGTCTTTTAATGTCAGAGACTTACTGATTTTCTGTGCATGCATCAATGCATGTTGCTTTAGGAGAGGTGGCCATGGATATATGTTGCTTGTACAATAAAATCATCAGTAAATGAACTGTAATTTTTGAAACCAGATATGAAATGTTCTATCTGATTTCATAATTCTCAGATGTAGGAATAATTTGATCTTTTTTTATAAGACTGCTGCACTTGTAAGTAAATTCTGTGTGATGGGACTATGGGGTAAATTTATCATCATGCTTTAAACCTGATGATTGCAATTTATTGTCGCCGCTTGTAGCAAACAGAAATTAAGAATGTATTAAAAACACACACGCACAGGAGCCCATCCCTGGGATGTGAAGGATTAAGGGGGGTACTGACCGGAGAGATGTGTGCTGAGCGATCTTTACACAGACTGTTCAGCACACATCTCTCCCCCTGCTCAGCACAGCGCGATGTGCTGAGCAAGGGGTGGGACAGACGGAGGGCCGCTCACTTCATACAGCGGTGAATTGAGCAACCCGCTAGATTGAGCCTGCATGCCGGCTCAATTTAGCACCGGCAATAGCTGCTATCACTGGGGTGCATACACACGGCAGATCTGTGCTTAAAATCTAAGCAATCTAGTCAGATTGCTTAGATTTTAAACACAGATCTCTCCATGTGTACCCCCTTAAGTGATCACCCCACTTTAGCACTTCTCCTTTGCGCTTGTGCCTGCGCTTACCCCACTGCACTTGTGCGCAATTCACTTCCTACAAATGTTATGTATAAACTGTAGGCTATACTGGCTAATGCCAACTGAAGATGATGTTAGCTCCAGGACCAAGCTCAATAATTGAAACTATGGAAACCTATTGTCACGGGGAATGGGTTTTGTGAATCCGGAATTGCTGCTTGCGGTTTGGTATCGGTGACATTAGGCAGGATTAGCCAAGCAGGCTGAATGAAAGTCTTTTTCATAGATCTTCTAAGGAGGTTCCATGGGTGCCCTAGCTGTTTACTTGTTAGAGCGGTTGCGTCGGCAGGGCCTGTACATCTGTGGACGAACGTCTGATGGAAACCCGGATAGGAAGACTGTAGACTGGGGTAACTGAGACTCGCTGAGAGAGATGGTGACTCGGTGAGGTCAGCATGCGAGGAGAAATAACCGGGTGTAGATCCAGCGATCCAGGCGAGAACTCAGGAAACAGGATGCTTTAGAAGCAATGCGGTGGAGCACAGAGAACTAGCACACACAAGGCTGTGTGAGAGACGTTGCACTGGTGATTGCTTACCCAGAAATCCCTAGATTTATACCTGCAGACTGTTTCTCATTGGTTTTGCAAACCTTGCAGGTAAATGAGTGTTTTAGATTAGCTGACCCTTCAAAGGCGGCGACACCCATCCCGAACCTCTGCAGCTGGAAGCTGCACAAATGTTTGCTGCTGCCTCTGAGACCTCTCCTCCCAGACATGTCTTCAAGAAGTCATGCCCCTCGCCAGCAGCCCACACCCCCACTGGAGGGACTGCATCAGAGCATCCTGACAGGTAAGTACCACTGGTCCCGGAACCCGACCCGCCGGACCGTGACACCTATGAGGGCTGCTTTTCCAGCCGAAAATGGGGGACAGCAGCAGCTCCAATATCTGCAGTGTTCCCCTGTAGATACATTCAGGTGGTAATTAGTACTTGTGAGTACACCCAGAAAATGTGTGTTATTGGGGGATATGACATATCCATGCAGAAGCAGAATATTGATGAAGCCACTGGATGATGAGTCTAAGGGGTATATGCAATAGCGGGCGAAATCGCGGCAATTATCGCCGTTTTTTCAATTCGACCAAATTCGCCAGGTGAATTCCGGAAGGTGGCTTCCGGAATTCACCATATGCAATGAAAAACGGATTCGCCAGGGTCGCGGGCGAAAATCGGCCGATTTGGCGGATTTTGCCGCGATTTTTAAAAACGGGAAAAAACGGGGAAAAACCCGAAAAAAAAATGGCGTGGGGTCCCCCCTCCAAAGCATAACCAGCCTCGGGCTCATCGAGCTGGTCCTGGTTCTAAAAATGCAGGGGAAAAATCGGCCAGGGATCCCCCGTATTTTTAAAACCAGCACTGGGCTCTGCGCCTGATGCTGGTGCCAAAAATACGGGGGACAAAACGAGTAGGGGTCCCCCGTATTTTAAACACCAGCATCGGGCTCCACTAGCTGGACAGATAATGCCACAGCCGGGGGTCACTTTTATGCCGTGCCCTGCGGCCGTGGCATCAAATATCCAACTAGTCACCCCTGGCCGGGGTACCCTGGGGGAGTGGGGACCCCTTCAATCAAGGGGTCCCCCCCCCCCAGCCACCCAAGGGCCAGGGGTGAAGCCCGAGGCTGTCCCCCCCCATCCAATGGGCTGCGGATGGGGGGGCTGATAGCCTTTGTGTTAAAAAAAAAGATATTGTTTTTTCCATTAGTACTACAAGTCCCAGCAAGCCTCCCCCGCAAGCTGGTACTTGGAGAACCACAAGTACCAGCATGCGGGAGAAAAACGGGCCCGCTGGTACCTGTAGTACTACTGGGAAAAAAATACCCAAATAAAAACAGGACACACACACCTTGATAGTAAAACTTTATTTCATACGCCGACACACACATACTTACCTGTGTTGACACGCCGACTGCAACGATCTCCGACGATCCGAGGGTACCTGTCAAAAAATTATACTCACCTTCCAGCGTCCGTCCAGAGGTCCAGGTCCAGAGGTAAATCCACGTACTTTGTAAAATAAATAAACGATCACCGAGCCATACCGGACTAGAAAGGGGTCCAATGTTTTCACATTACACTCCTTTCTCCCGAATGCCGGGACATCACGTGACTCCTGTCACTGATGTCCCTTCAGCCAATCAGGAAGCGCTACTGCCGTGGCGCTCACCTGATTGGCTGGACGCCGTCTGTACTCTGACAGCGCCTCGCAAAGCCGCTCCATTACTTTCAATGGTGGGAACTTAGCGGCTAGCGGTGGGGTCACCCGCCGGTCAGCCGCTGACCGGCGGGTGACCTCACCGCTAGCCGCTAAGTTCCCACCATTGAATATAATGGAGGGAGCTGTGCGATGCGCTGTCACAGCGAGCAGCCAATCAGGTGAGCGCAACGAAGTTGCGCTTCCTGATTGGCTTAGAGACCTGTCAGTGACAACTGTCACTGACAGATCTTAATCGTGGAAAGGTGTCCCATGTGTCAGCATGGGACACCTTTCAGTCCGTTTTTGGTGCGGGTAAATGCGTTTTCTTTTTTTGCCAAGTCCGTGGATTTATCTCTGGAGCCTGGTTAAGGTGAGTATATTGAACTTTGCTTTTCAGGTACCCCGGGATTCTACATGGAGAAGAGGACCGATGTCGGCGTGTGAACATAGGTAAGTATGTGTGTGTCGGCAGTGTCTAATAAAGTTTTACTGTCGACGGTGTCTGTGTCCTGTTTTTATTTGGGTATTTTTTTTCCATTAGAACTACAGGTACCAGCGGGCCCGTTTTTCTCCCGCATGCTGGTACTTGTGGTTCTCCAAGTACCAGTTTGCGGGGGAGGCTTGCTGGGACTTGTAGTACTAATGGAAAAAACAATATCTTTTTTTTGAACACAAAGGCTATCAGCCCCCCCATCCGCAGCCCATTGGATGGGGGGGGACAGCCTCGGGCTTCACCCCTGGCCCTTGGGTGGCTGGGGTCGGGGGACCCCTTGATTGAAGGGGTCCCCACTCCCCCAGGGTACCCCGGCCAGGGGTGACTAGTTGGATATTTGATGCCACGGCCGCAGGGCACGGCATAAAAGTGACCCCCGGCTGTGGCATTATCTGTCCAGCTAGTGGAGCCCGATGCTGGTGTTTAAAATACGGGGGACCCCTACTCGTTTTGTCCCCCGTATTTTTGGCACCAGCATCAGGCGCAGAGCCCGGTGCTGGTTTTAAAAATACGGGGGATCCCCTGTCAATTTTTTCCCCGCATTTTTAGAACCAGGACCAGCTCAATGAGCCCGAGGCTGGTTATGCTTTGGAGGGGGGACCCCACGCCATTTTTTTTTCTGATTTTACCGTTCCAGCAATAAAAAAAAAAAAAAAAAAAATAATATTTTAAAAAATATATAAATAATATTTGTGCCTCCCCCCCCAAAAAAAAAAAACCTAATCCCTTCTAATATAAATAGATCTGCTATTCCCAAAAAAAAAAACACAAAAAAATCCATGTTTAAATTTTTTTTATTTGTTTTCACCCTCCAAAGTGTGGCGGATTGAAAATCGCGAATTTGCTGTCTAAAAGCACTGCAGGCGAATTTCCAAACTTGAATTGAATATGCTGGAGGCGAATTGCAGCATCTGTACCATTGCAGAAAAGGCGAATGCGGAAAAAGGCGAATTGAGAAAAGGCGAATTTTGACGGCCCGTTTTTTTGCGAAAAAGTACTGCACTGCATAGGCGAATTGATTTTTGGAGGCGAAAACGTCCCGGAATTCGCCTTTTTCTGCAATTCGCCCGCTATTGCATATACCCCTAAGAACCTGAAGGAAGTAGCAAACATGTTTTAACCCCTTCAGTGTCAAGTTTTTAATTTAAAAGCACACACTGGGGGCATGTGTTTTTAAATTACAGTGGGAGAGGGGGGAAGGTGCAGGGGGCGCGACTGATGGGGAAGGGTGAGTTAATCGCCTGACACACCAGTGGGCATCGCCAGCCCCAGCACTGATTCCTGGCTGCCTTGTGGCACACAGGAATCAGCATAATGCATTTTACTGCTAAGCCCACCCACTTGCCAATGGGAGTCCCAGGGGTGGACTAAACTCCATAATGGAGCATACTGATTCCCGGGTACCATGCACACTGCACGGCTGTTCCTGGGATATCAGTCAGTAACATGCCTGGAAATCTTCTGGGGTTGCCAGCGCTGTCATCGTTGGCAAGCCCAGAAGATTTCCGTGCATAATACTGAAGGAGTTAATTTATACTGAACATGCAGTAATGTTATTACTCCTTATGGCTTAGAATTGGATAACAGAAGGCATTGTGAGTTATGTGGCTCTGATCTGAAGATGACACATGCAGTTTCCATCTAGAATTATTGTAATGTACATCTTTGGTATATAAAAGATGGCACCAGGTTTAACTTCAATGGATATCCCTCCTGTGGGGGATAACAAGCGTAAGGCCAAACAGTAAAAAGAGTAAGGATTATTAGTGCTCCAAGGGGTGGAAATAGACTCTGTGCTCCCTATGCCAACTTCTGTAAATAAATAAATAGACCAACAGCCTACAGGGGTAAAACCATTTACCATTTGTGGTAAACCATCAACGGTTTTTAATTATAGATGGTCAATGGCTGTACCAATAATAGAGAAGTAGAAATAGAGGTAAACAAGTCAATGCAGCCTGGTGCTCTGAGGGCCTCTGACTATTTTGTGCAGAATACAGTCCAGCACCTTACAACTGTTCTTATTTTACTTACAGCTAATATAAGCAATGTAGTGATGAGTAAACAACTAACATAAGTTCTTCCACCAAGATAGGAGTGGAGGTGAAAGCCTGTGTGTTGTTCCTGATTGCGTGTGCCTCTCTAATTTTTTTAATCACCTCCTTGACACTGTCCTCTTCCTCTTGCCTCTTCTCATAATGTGAAATGTTTATAGCTAGCTATGATTTGGAGAACTTGCCAAGATTTTTCCAGGGGGAACACCTGTTGCTTAAATTATGAGTTAATTATAGTCTGCATGTCCTGTTTAAACAACATAAGGGTGGGTGGTAGGGCCCAAGGACAATTCCATCTTGCACCTCTTTTTTTATTTGCATTATGTTCACTTTGGGGCCCTAGTTTTTATATCTGTCATACTGTCTGCCACTGCAGTGCCACTCCTAGATGTGCCAGGTGTTTGTGCCGCTCACTTGTGTCGCTTAGCTTAGTCACCCAGCTACCATGGTGTAACCTTTTGGCCCAAAAACAATATTATGATGTGTAAGTTGTTCAGAATTAGCTGGAAATGAGTGGAAATGAGTCTTATTGAGGTTAATAATACCATAGGATCAAAATTACCCCCAAATTTTGTGATATTAGCAGTTGTTTTTTTTAAAATCCAGATCCAAAACCAAAATAAAAACCCGAAAGGGTGGTTTTAACAAAACCAATCCAGATTCAAAACACAAACGGAGATTCAGATCCAAAACCAAAACAACAAACCCGAAAAGTGTAAGCCGCACATCTCTATTAGGCACGCAGTACCTGTGATACCTCTCTCAACCACTTAGACATAACCTGAAAACCACGGGGATGTTATGCTAACACTGGGGTGTATGACAAGATGTGATCACAAAACCAGTGAGCATCTCTTAAGTATAATTCTAATGTGATAATTATTGTCAATGTTAAATGCTTTAATAAAAACATGAATACAATCCCAATGGTAACTTTATTATGGTGAGTGCAGAGTTCTGTATTTTTTATTTAAACACTGTTGTTACATGCTACATGAACCGGAGATCTAGGAGTGGTGAGTGGCAGTGGATCAATGCTTTGATAGATAGAAAGATACACAGATAGATAGAATTACAGTATTAACAGTAAGCTCTAAGTCACTTCCGGATCTAGGTTGATGTTATTTACACCAGTGCCTGCAGGAATGTACTGGTGTCTGAACTGTTATGCACACCAGTGCCTGCAGGAATGTACTGGTGTCTGAACTGTTATGCACACCAGTGCCTGCAGGAATGTACTGGTGTCTGAACGGATAGGGATGCAAAACAAATGAACTCACAGACAGACTGGGGAATATGACATTACGTACACAGAAGGTGATAGGGTAACAAAATTAACACAAAGTGAACAGAGAAGCCCAGAGGCTAAGAAACTGGGTGTCTCCCTAGTATTAGGAATGCTCAGATGGAAAAAGCAAGATGTTGTGTTTTAATACGTAGAGAACCCGAAATGCTGTTGCTAAGGGCAACAGCAAAACCCTAAAGGGTTACCAACGGGTGTGGCAGTAAACTCCTTGGTCAGAGATGGAATGATAGACACAAGGAGAGTCTCCACAATCCTAATCCTCACTTGTAGTGCACAGGTTCAGCTTACTGCCACTAAACTGACACCTGAACACCTTGCACAGTGAGAAAGGATTTAGGCAGGCAAGTCTGAGAATACAGCCGCAAACTTGCTAAATTCACAGAGTAGCAAAAGAACCCCAGCAAGTTAAACGACTGACTCCAGTCTTACTGCTAGGTCTGGATTGGCAGAGTGTAGTACCAAATCCCCAGGCCTATTTGCAGTAAGCAACAACAAATACAAAGCTACACAGTACTGGCTAACTTTCAGGAACTAACTAACCAACAAAGATTCAGCAGCATCTGCTTAACCTGAGAAGAGGGTTTATAAAGCAGGTGCTGTCCATGCCCCACTCAGACCTCACAGACTGTGAGCACAAAAACCAGCACCGGATCCCCTGCTGCTCTCAGGTTACTCCGCTAGCACTTGTCTCCCGGTTGCCATGACGACGTGGCAGCACAGGGCAGGAGACCCTAACAGTTGATGACGTGAGGCAGCAAGTCCCGGAGCTCCGCCAAGACCCATCCACAGGCACCTTTTAATGGCCCTTACTGGCCTCCAATTGCCCTGCACTGCTCCCCCCTGCTCCCGCAACCCTGAGGGACCGCTTTGTTACGCTATGTACCCCGCTCCTCACTACATATAGGGCAATGCAACCTATTTTATTTTTTCTTTAAATGTGGGTGGACAGGCGGAGTTCCACCCTCACACTCCACTACTGGTTATTAAGTTAATGTGGTTTTTATATTTGCCTTTGCTAATTTTACTGTTAGGAAGTACTGAGTCCTTTTATCCTACTATGTCTCCGTTAATTGTAACACTGATTCTTTGGACTCATTTAATACGATTGTTATGTTATGTTTCTTGTTGGTCACCCCCCTCCTCTCCTCCCCCTATTTCCTTGCTACCCTCCCCCCTCCCCCTCCATTACATTATATTCTATTGTATTTCTTAGACATTAACAACTATAGTACTTGTGCCTCCCCTCTCATCCTGAGCCTACTCTGACAATATGCTCGTGGAACGTGGGCTGGTTCAACTCGCCTGCGAAATGCAGGAAGATTCTCCTCTATCTCAATTAGAAAAATGTTGATATTGCGTTTCTACAGGAGTCCCATCTGGTTTCTGCTGAAGTGGTTAAACTCAATACTTTAGACTGGTCTGTTTTAGGCTCTAGTTCTCATAACTCCAAAGCCAGAGGTGTCATCATCCTGATCAAAAGACATTTTCCCTATGATGATTTGACTGTTCGTTCGGATGAATCGGGTAGAACGGTACTATTAACACTTAAGCTATTTGGACAGCCTCTGACAATTTGTAATGTATATGCGCCCTCTACCTAAACCAAGAGAATCCTACAATCATTAATTGCCTTACTGACCCCGTACCTTTCCTCCTCTATTATGCTGTGTGGAGATTTTAATCTAGTTACCTCACTTCTCCTGGATAGATCCTCTACACCCCCTAGAGGCCTAACCCTTCCCAAACTTGGAATATCTTTACTAGCAGATAAGCTCTTATTGGTGGATGTTTGGAGGGCCCTCAACCCCACTGACAGAGACTATACCTGTTTGTCCTCAGCCCACTACACCCTGTCCCGAATTGATTACATATTCACTTCTCATGCCCTCTTTCCTAGTGTGGTAGACGCTCTCATTTCTCCAAAATTTTTATCTGCCCATGCCCTTGTGACGTCCTCTATCCAAATTTCGGGACCGCAGGTTGTGGAAATTCCCCTCTTATTTTTCCAAATCTTTGAAGTTCCGTAACAAACTCGAAGCAGCTTGGGAGACGTTTGCCTTGGACAATGCCTTGCATGCAGACTTTAACCCCATGCTCTTTTGGTTATCCCCCAAATCCGTATTACGGGGTGAGATAATTTCATATGTGGCCAGTTCCTGTAAAAAGTATACAGAGCATTATCTGGAGTTTCAGACTGCTCTGACCTCAGCCTTTCAGCGGTTCAAGTCCGAGCCGAATGTCATTACCAAACACAGTTATCTTTTGGCAAAGACACACTTTGACGAATTCTTGCAGACAATAGGGGATAAATACATGTTTAATGTTAACTACAGGATTCACAAATTCGGAAACAAAACAGGTTAATTGTTATCCAACCTATTGCGAGTTTCTCACCCTCCCTTGACCACGAGACCCTTAGTGACGAGTACCAACGCAGAAATCTCTGACGTCATGCACTCCTTTTACTTGGATCTTTATTCCCCCACAGTTCCCCGCCCCCACCCACCGGATTCCCTTGATAAGCCTGCACCTGCTGGCCCTTTGGAGAGCCTACAAACCCCTATTCTACCTCTGGAGCTTTGTCAATCCCTAGCAACCCTAATTACTTTGGAAGAGATTCGTATGACCATTGGCCACTTTAAACGTGATAAAGCCCTGGGTCCAGTCGGCTTTTCTGCCGATTTCTATAATCTGCTTTTGCCCAAAATTAAGACTCCCTTGCTGCATGTGCTTAACTCTTTGCTTACATCAGGGACTCTCCCTTTATATTTTAACACAGCGATAATTAAAGTATTGCCAAAACCTGTCAGGGATCTTACTCTCCCGGGATTGTACTGCCCCATTTCCCTACTCAACCTCGATTATAAACTACTGACTAAAATTCTGGCTGATTGTGTAAAATTACCCCTATCCCATATCATTCATCCAGATCAAATAGGCTTCATCTGGGGCAGATATTCTGAGGTCAATGTCCGTTCTGTCCTATCAGCAGTTCACGCCTTCTCCACCTCGCCTCTACCCACCTATGGGCCTAATTCTGAGTTGATCGCAGCAGCAAATTTGTTTGCAGTTGGGCAAAACCCTGTGCTCTGCAAGGGGAACAGATATAACATGTGCAGATAGAGTTAAATTTGAGTGGGGTGTATTCAAACTGAAATCTAAATTGCAGTGTAAAAATAAAGCAGCCAGTATTTACCATGCACAGAAACGAAATAACCCACCCAAATCTAACTCTCTCTGCAAATGTTATATCTGCCACACCTGCAGTGCACATGGTTTTGCCCAATTGCTAACAAACTTGCTGCTGCGATCAACTCAGAATTACCCCCTATATCCTTTCCTTCGACGCAGAGAAGCCGTTTGATCTGGTTGAATGGCCCCATCTTTACCTCTCCTTAGCACGTTTCGGCTTCCTGCCAGCTTTCATTGACTGGATCAAACTATTATATATGCACCCCCAGACTCAGGTTTCCTGTAATGGTGTTCTGTCTTCCCCCTTCCCTGTCGGAAGAGGTACTATACAGGAATGCCCTTTACCCCCATTACTTTTCAACATAGCTCTTGAACCGTTGGCGATAGCTTTGCGTGCATCCACAAGGTTTAAGGGGAATTGAATTGGCGACGTGGAACTCTAAGTGGCTTTATTTGCAGATGACATGCTCCTTTTCATATCTGACCCTGACATCTCCCTCCCAGAGATTCTTGGCCTGATATCTTCTTTTGGAGTGGCTTCAGGCTATCGTATCAACATCACCAAATCTGAATTGTTACCCCTGGGAATCCCCCACGCGTCTACCCCCTGTACCGCCTCAACATTAGCGCTGGCATTTAAGACTGTCCCAGATAAGATCACCTACTTAGGAATACAAATCCCATCAGACTTGTCCACTCTATTTGAGGTCAATTTCACACCCATGCTAGCTAAACTTACTACTACCCTAGACTCCTGGAAGCTTTTGCCCCTCTCTGTCCTGGGTCGAGTAGCGGTTCTTCAAAGTATGTTTTTTCCAAAGTTATACTACCTTATGCAACTGTTACCTATTCATCTTTCCACAAAAGACTTGTTATATCTGCGTAAAATCTTAACCATATTTCTCTGGAAAGGCAAGAAACCCCTAATAGTTTTTAAAAAATTAGCTGCGCCTCGCAATGCTGGAGGTGTTGGTTTGCCTGACTTACTTTCTAACTCTTTGTCAGCGCTTTTCCATTGGGCTGCTGATTGGCTGACTGACAGACATTCTTTCACAGACCTAGATGAGGCTATGGTTTCCCCCTTTTCCCTAGTGCTCTCCTACACTCTGCACCGAAGACTATCCCTCCTCATATTCTCCGCTCCCCATTGTTTCATGACATCTACTATGCAATGCTCAAACTAAACAAATTGTTTCACAGAAATCATATGTTTACACTGCAAATCCTCTTTGGGGAAATCTTACGTTCCCCCTTCCCTTGCAAACTCTGCCTTTAAACTCTGGAGACATAAAGGATTGTCACATTCCTCCAAGGTCTTTGACCCAGTGGGAAATTTATTACTAGTTGTTTACCTTCATGATAAATATGGCATCCCTCAAACGCATTTCTATATGTATTTACAGGTCCATCACTACCTTTCCTCACTGCTGCATTCCGTTGGTCACTCTTCCCTTCCCTCCGGCCCTCCTGACCCGTTACAATCAGTGATATCCCTATGTGAGCGTATACACTTTCACACTAGGATACTATACAACCTCCTAACTGACATACCCATGACCTCAAGAAGGAACGCACTATTGTCACAATGGCAGAAAGATGTCCCTTCCCTTCCCGACCCCGCTGCTCTTAGTAAATATTACTGTTCCACTATCCTCGGCCTATCTACAAGAAGTGCATCTCCGGACATCACAAAGAGCCTATGTTCCTCAAATCCAACATGCCCGCTACAACCCCTTGATTTCTGGTGAATGTCCTAAGTGCCATTATCATTTGGCAACCTTCTACCATAACTTCTGGGACTGTGGCCACATTAGGAAGTTTTGGTGTAAGGTGCTCTTCTTCATCAACAGTCTGCTTCACACCCATGTCACTCCTGATCCTTTAGCCTGCTTATGTGCGAACTTCTCCCAATGGGTTCTGGGTGCACATGGATGTGGGATCATACTGTTCCTGACCATATTGGTCACAGTATCTAAGAAAATAATTCTTACCTACTGGGTCTCCAAATCCAAGCCCTCATTGCTGGAAGTGCAGATATTACAGATATTGTACTTTGCTCTAGTGAACATTTAAACTGGTGTCGTTAAATTTTATGCTAGATGGCAAAAGTATACTGATTCACTCCCACTTTCCACTTAAGCTCGCATATTTACGGTCTTTGAGTCGACTGAATGGTACCTACTCCGACAGATCTCATTGAAGTCTAAACCACTATAGTTGAATGTCTGAATGCCCTGTACCCCTCCCCCTCCCTTTCTCCCTTTCTCATCCTATCCTCTTGTGTCCCGCCGCATATTGTTTCATTGACATAGAAGGTTTTTCATATTTTCACTGTGTTATTTGACTCTCGGTGTGGCAATGACAGGTTCCACCCACCTCGTCTTCTTATCTTATCTCTCGACTGTTTATGTTTATTAGTTTACTGTCAAGTCTGATTACCTCAACATTATGTGCAGGTCTACTGTTTGTTATGGCTGTTAGATCTCTCATTCGAGTGTCACTTACATTTTATACCTTTTGTACCTGTTATTCTGTTTATACTGAAAAATCTCAATAAAACAGATTTATAAAAAAAACATTAAGTTGTAAGTATATGGAGCTACACCAGGCAATGCAAGTATTTAGGATTTAGGCCTCCAATAACACTAGAACACAACAAAAGAAACAGACTGCTGTGGGCCCCCATAGATAATTAAGTTGAATCAGCGGTCCTACTATTTTCTTTTTATCCCATAGATTGTCTAGTATGCCTCTATTACAATGTCCTATTGCTCATAAGTGACTGGGACTTCTCAGACTGCACAGATGTAGTACTTTGGCTCGCATTACCGCCAACACCCAGTTTAACCCCCATGCAGCTATTGTGCACATGTATTATTTATTGTTCCACAACTTCTCATTTATGGTGGTTTTGTCAAAACCAATCCAGATCCAAAACAGAAATGGAGATCCAGATCCAAAACCAAAACACAAAACCTGAAAAGTGTCCGTCGCACATCTCTACTTTAAACATTTCTCCTTTGGGACCTCACTGAGCTGCTGCACAATTCAATTCCCTGTAAATGATGTTATGTATAAACTATAGGCTACCATGGGCAATGTAATCTGAGATATTGTTAGCTCCAGGGCCAAGCTCAATAATACAAAGCAATCTGGAGTTTGGTAATTTTGGCATTGACACTATAGAAAACTATGAGGACTGCTTTTCCATCCGAAAATGTAGGACAGCAGCAGCACCAAAATCTGCAGTAGACCCTGTAGATACATTCAGGTTGTATTTAATACTTGCAAGTACACCCAGAAAATGTGTGTTATTGGGGTATATGACATATCCATGCAGAAGCAGAATATTAGTGAAGCCACTGGATGATGAGACAAAGAGCCTAATTCAGACCTAATCATTGTTGTGCAAAATTGCACAGCGGCTGATGATCGAATGACTATGCATGCATATGCGCCGCAATACACACACGTGAGCCCAACCAGCAACAGAATGGTGCAAAAATTTAGATTGCTAGATGTATGCAAGGTGATTTACAGGAAGCGCACATTTAGGGGTGGTAACTGGCCATTTTCTGGGAGTGTCTGGAAACAAGCAGGCGTTCCCAAGCATTTTCAGGGAGGGTGTGTGACGTCAGCTCTGTCCCCGATAAGCCTGATTCTAACGCACTGTAGGAGTAAGTCCTGGGCTACACACAGACTGGATAAAACATTCTATGGTAAGTAAGATATGAATGGATTTGCAGCTGTCCGCTGACTGGAAAAGTTTTTGCATGGTGTATGCATGCATTCACACACTTGCACGAGCGGGTTTTCACTCTCTGTGGGTGGCAACTAACTGATCGCAGCCCTCAGCAAATTTGCAGAGGAGTGTTCAGGTCTGAATTAAGCCCAAAGAAGCAGAAGGAAATAGCAAACGTATTAATTTACACTGAATATGCAGTAATGTTTTTATATAGTACCTAATGGCTTAGAATTGGATAACCTGGGTCATTGTGAGTTATGTGGCTCTGATCTGAAGATGACAGATGCAATTTCCATCTAGAATTACTGTAATATACATCTTTAATAGAAAAAGGATGACACCACCAGGTTTAAGGTCAATGGAAATCCCTGCGGTGGAGAACAGCAGGTAGTAGGCCTGACAGTGAAGGAAGGGGGTATTAGCAATGCTCCAAGGGGTGGAAATAATCTCGGTGCTCCTTATGTCAAGTAAAAAAGAAAACCGTAACTGACCAACAGCCTATGAGGACAAAACAGTTCACCACTGGTGGCAAACCATCAATGGTTGGTAACTACTGATGGTTAATGGCTATACCAATAATAGAAAAATAGAGGTACTCAATTTAATGCAGCCTGGTTCTCTGAGGGCTTCAGACTATTTCTGTGCAGAATAAAGTCCAACAATTTACAAATGTTCTAATTTTACCTACAGCTAAGCAAATGAGATGAGTAAATAACTTTTCCACTACCAGGATGAGAAGTTAATAATAAATGTGGCAAAATGACAGCTTAAATTAAAAAAAAACACAGTTCATAAGAACAGTAAATGACAGTACATAAACTTCATACAGGTGGATAAAGTATATAAACGTTGTATAAATGAGAAGTTGTGGAACAATAAATAAGAAGTGGGTACAATAACTGCCTGAGGCTAAACTCCTACTGCTCAGTGTTGGCAGTAATGTGAGCCAAATCACTACCTCTGCGCAGTCTTAAAAATTCCAGCCATTTGTGAGCAGTAGGACATTATAATAAAGGCAGAACAGGCAATCTTTAGGGTCAAAGAATAATAGTTGGAGCTAAGCTTCCCTGTCCATTCGAGATTGCATTGCCAGCTGAAAATGCAGAAAGGACCTCTAGACTAAAGTAGCAATGAGCGGGTCTGGTTCTCAGACAAACAGACCCTCCCGAACTTTAGAATTTGACTCCTGATCTGAGTTTGGCTCGGGGTTTCCCACCAGACTCAGATCCCAAAAAATGAAGCAAAACGTCATCATCCCATAGTCGGATTCTCACAGTTTTTGATTCTAAAAAGGCCCCCGGTGACCGGTGCCATTTTCACTCCAGCAATGTCGAGTGCACTGAACGGACATGGCCATCTCAATGCTGAGGCATGTGGTGTGGGCGTGGGGCTGCTGGCTGCATTCAGTAACAACAAGGGGTGATCTTCTATCATTAACAGTCCATGAGTGCTGGTGAATCTGACAAGGGGTGATCTTACTTGTGCACACATCCAGGGACTCTGCCTGTCAGTGGCGTAAGTTCGTCACAGTCGCACGGAGGCAAGATAAATATTGGTGCCCCCCTATGTCCTATATTAAGATAAATATATGTATGTATGTATGTATGTGTGCGTGTATATATATATATATATATATATATATATTTATGTGTGTGTGTGTGTGTGTGTGTTTGTGTGTGTGTGTGTGTGTGTGTGTGTGTATATATGGAGTGTTCTGAAAAAAAATTATATACTGTATTTATTAATTTAATTGTCTTTTATTTAAAATCACACATTTCTTAGCAGTCATACCCAGGATTAGAACCCAAGACCTGTTACACAGCAGATACTTTACTGATGGAGTTATTTGCTCCTGTAGAGGAAGCATGAGAATTCTAACTATATGAAGTTACGTGTAATTGCCAGAGAAGTAGCTTCATATAGTTAGAATTCTTTTATTTCCTATACAGGAGCAAACAGCTTCATCAGTAAGGTGCCGCATCCTGTGTAATAGGTTGTGGTTTCTAATCCTGGGTATGACACTTGTAAAATGTGTATATTCAGTATAATAAAGAGGGTGTGATTTGTAAGGTGCAGGGACCAGTGAGGAAGTCAACCACTGAAAAGACAGCGGCAGCTATCAATTAACTTAATTCAATGGTGTCACAGAATGGGAGGAGAGGTGCCCCCCTTCAGAGCAGGAGCCCGGCGGCCGATGACTCCGTTGCCTCCCAGAGTTCTGCCTCTGCTGCCTCTCCTAGTGTTAAAAAAACAAGTATACTGTGTGTAAATACGAGTGCTGTTGTGTCTTCAGGGCTGTTGTCGTCTGGTGTGTCTGACAACAAGGGGTGATCTGTCCATATATATCCAGAGACTATGCCTGAACCAATGTTAAAAAAGCCCAGTATACTGTGTGTGTACATCCGGCGGCTGGTGTGTTGTATTAATCAGTATCAGTCCAGGGGAAATGTCAACTGGTGTATCTGACAACAATGGGTGATTCAGGGGTGCTGCCTGCCCCAGTGTTAAAAAAAAATCCAGTATACTGTGTGAGTACATCCAGGGGCTGGTGTGTCGTATAACTCCAGTATACTGTGTGTGTTCATCCAGAGGCTGGTGTGTCATATGTATCAGAATCAGTCAAGACAGGGTTGCTGTTGTTTGGTGTATCTGACAACAAGGCATACTGTAGTTCGTGCTCACAGTTAAAATATAGATAAATATATTTGTGCTCCTCGTTGCAGTCCGGCACTCTCTCTCCTCCTGGGAATTTGCTCCGGTGCCCTCCTCATGGAGTGCTTCTCCAAATACATGTGCAGAAAGGAGGCGGCACTCAGAGTCTTGAATATCAAGTGGAAAACCGACCCGTGTCGGATATTCAAGACTCTGAGTGCCGCCTCCTTTCTGCACAGATAAATATATTTGTGCATATAATTTCACCAATAAATGGGTGTATGTTAGTCAATAATTTTAACTTGCTAATACATGAAAATTCATGGGATTCCTGAATGACAACCAATTGAACATTAAACTAACCTCAGAATGGAGTGCGAGTGAAGACACTTTCTTGGACTTTCATCTTTACAGGCACCTTGATGGAGCACTTATGATGGAACTGTACAGGAAACATACAGCAAGTAATAGTCTCATACACCAGGAAAGTGCCCATCTTCCAGCTACTGTAAGAAATATACCGAAAGGGGAATTCCTTCGATTGCGTAGGAATTGCTCCGATGACCAAGTCTACACAGAGAAATGTGGTGAATTAACCAACAGACTCATCAAGAGAGGATACAGTAAGAAAACTGCCATACACCAAGTATTTAAACTCAGAAGGGAATCTTTGATCTTCGGAAATAAGAAAGAAAAAAGCAGAAATAAGATCCGATTCACAGGGAACTTTTGCAAAAATGGAGAATACTGCAAAACATAATACAAAGACACTGGCATATTTTATCAACTGATACAAATCTGTCATCACTTGGGCGGCAGAGCGGCTTTCAGTTGGCAAAGAGCACAAAACATCAGTGACAAACTAGTCCGAAGCCATTTTTCCAGAAAAACCCATAACCAACCAAAATTTAAGGGTACATCACCATGTGGCAAATGCAAAGCCTGCACCCATATCCTCACAAAGGATCATGTCACAGATAGATACAGTATAATAACAACATCCACATTAAACAAAATATATCAACTGTGATACCACAGGCATGGTTTACTGCCTTGAGTGCAGTTGTGGTCTTAAGTATATGGGAATGCCCACACAAATGCACTTAAACAGAGAATTCTCGAACACAGGGAACATACGCAATGCTGCATCAGACACCCTAAAGATGGAAAAGTTGACCTCAGTTGCGAGACATTTTCTGAAACAATATGGAGGCAGCACTACAGATCTGAAGGCCTATGGCCTAGAATATTTGAAGTTTGGCATCCGAGGAGGTGATCTCGCCAAAGAGCTATTGCACATAGAAAGCCAATGGACATTCAAATGAAACACTGTAACACCATACGGTTTGAATGAAATAATCAATTTCAGTGCCTTTTTGTAAATAGTACCATACACTAAAAATCAACTGACTTTTGCTATTTTCCTCCACATAGTGTTATTCCCTTTTACCTTCCCCCCTACCTATCGTGCCCCCCTGTTGGACAATTCCAACTTGCACCTATTTTCATTGCATTATGCGTAGTTTTGAGCTTTGTTGTGACAAGAAACATTTCTATAGTTTATGAAACTGCCACCCTGTCTGCCACTGCATTGTACAAGCCTTGGGCCGGCACATATCTCTAGACTAAAGTAGCCCAGTATCAAAGATTGCACATTCATTTCACTGCTTATTGTAGTTTTCTTAATGGGGAAAAAGATGCATGTGATCATAACGGACCCAGAACAACACTGCAGAATTTACAGTGCATTAAAAATGATGTTTCTCTTGATGTGTACAGTAGTTGTTTAATGCCATTTTCAGTGGGGTAATATTACAAGCAATAAGCTAGATAGTAACATTTCCAGTGTGTAATAAAACAACTGTTATAATGGTAAGGCTTGCAAAACATACATATATTTCAGTGATATCCAGGGACGGCTCCAGAGGAGGGGCTGCAGCTCAGTTCAAAATTTAAATAGTGCTGGCACACCAACTGCCCGTGAGTCAGTTTGAAATGGCAGTTGGTGACAGTTGGTGTGGCTCCCTATTTGAAATTTTAACTGACCTGCTGCCTTTGCTCTGGAACCACCACTGGTACTTTCTATCTAACATAATATAAATAATTAAAATGCATCTAAAAAAATGTAATTCTTAAACTGAAAGCACCGTTTGACTTTACAATGAAGATGTCACACATGCGCAATGGTGGTTTTCAAAAGCAACACCTGGTGGATGAACACATTTATTGCACTGACCAGAAAAAGAAATCATTACACTGCAGGTGAATATGTCTCCCTGTGACCAGATGCAGGCATGCATAATATGATTAGTCTTTTGCATTACATGCCACACGGAGGATAGATTAGATTGGCTACATCTGTATAATGCCAGAGACTTGGTGATTTTCCGTGCATACATCAATGCATGTTGCTTCAGGAGAGGTGTTCCATGGACATCTGTAGCTGTTACAATAAAATCATCAGTAGAGTAACTCTTATTTTTAAAAGCTGATATGAAATGTTCCATCTAATTCATCATTCTCAGATGTAGGGATAATTTGTTCTTTTTATTAGACTGCTGCACTTGAAAGAAAATTCTGAGTGACAGGACTATGGGGTATATTTATTACCATGCTTTAAACCTGATTATTGCAATTTATTGTCGCTGCTTGTAGCAAACAGAAATTAAGAATGTATTAAAAACACACACGCACAGAAGCCCATTCCTGCGACGTGAAGGATTAGTGATCACTTCACTTTTAACATTTCTCCTTTGCGCTTGTGCCTGCGCTTACCCCACTGCGATTGTGCGCAAATCACTTCCCTGCATGATGTTATGTGTAACCTATAAGCTATAATGGCTAATTCCATCTGAAGATTATGTTAGCTCCTGGACCAAGGTCAATCATTGAAACTATGGAAACCTATGAGGGCTGCTTTTCCAGCCGAAAATGGGGGAAAGCAGCAGCTCCAAAATCTGCAGTGGTCCCCTGTAGATACATTCAGGTGGTAATTAGTACTTGTGAGTACACCCAGAAAATATGTGTTATTGGGGGATATGACATATCCATGCAGAAGCAGAATATTGGTGAAGCCACTGGAGGATGAGACAAAGAACCAGAAGGAAATAGCAAACATGTTTTAACACCTTCAGTGGCAAATTTTTATTTTCAAAACACACACTGGGGAAGGTTAAATTACAGTGAGAGAGGGGGGGGGAGGTTCAGGGGGCCCATCTGATGGGGCAGGGCGAGTTATGTGGCTCTGATCTGAAGATGACACATGTAATTTCCATCTAGAATTATTGTAATGTACATCTTTGGTATATAAAAGATGGCACCAGGTTCAACTTCAATGGACATCCCTCCTGTGTGGAAGGGCAAGCAGCAGGCCAAACAGTAAAAGGAGTGAGGATTAGTAGAGCTCCAAGGGGTGGAAATAATTTCTGCGCTCCCTATACCAAGTAAATAAGTGAACCAACAGCCTACAGGGGTAAAATCATTTAGCATTTGTGGTAAACCATCAATAGTTTTTAATTATAGATGGTCGATGGCTATGCCAATAATAGAGAAGTAGAAGTAGAGGTAAACAAGTCAATGCAGCCTGGTGCTCCGAGGGCCTCTCACTATTTCTGTGCAGAATACAGTCCAGCACCTTACAACTGTTCTTATTTTACTTACAGCTAAGATGAGCAATGTAGTGATGACTAAACAACTAACATAAGTTCTTCCACTACCAGGATGAGAATTTAATATTAAATGTGATTTGTCAAAATGACAGCTTGAATTAAAAAACAAACACAGTTCATAAGAACAGTAAACTAAGATGCATCCGGCAGTAACTAAACTTCATACAGGTGGATAAAATACATAAACGTTACAATAAATGAGAAGTTGTAGAACAATAAATAAGAAGTGTGTACAATAACTGCCTGGGGGTTAAACTTCTACTGCTCATTGTTGGCAATAATGCGAGCCAAAGTATTACATCTGCGCAGTCTGAGAAGTCCCAGTCACTTATGAGCAGTAGGACATTATAATAGAGGCATACTAGACAATCTATGGGATCAAAAGAAAATAGTAGGACCACTGATTCAACTTAATTATCTATGAGGGCCCACAGCAATCTGTTTCTTTGGTTGTGTACTAGTGTTATTGGAGGCCTAAACCCTAAATACTTGCATTGACTTGTAAAGCTCCATATACTTATAACTTACTGTTAATACTGTATTTCTAACTATCAAAGCATTGATCGACTGCCACTCACCACTCCTAGATATGTGGTTCACGTAGCATGTAACAACATTGTTAAAATAAAAAAAATACAGAAGCTCTGCACTCACCATTATAAAGTAACCATTGGGATTTTATTCATGTGTTTATAAAAGCATTTAACCTTGACAATAATTATCACGTTTTTAGGACAAAAGGTTCCACCGAGGTAGCTGAATGACTAAGCTAAGCAACAAAAGTGTGCAGCATAAACACCTGGCACATCTAGGAGTGGTACTGCAGTGGCACACAGTATGGCAGTTATAAAAACTAGGGCCCCAAAGTGCACATAATGCAAAGACAAAAAAGAGGTGTAAGATGGAATTGTCCTTGGGCCCTACCACCCACCCTTATGTTGTTTAACCAGGACATGCACAGTATAATTAACTCATAATTTCAGCAACAGGTAGTCCCCCAGGAAAAATCTTGCCAAGTTCTCCAAATCATAGCTAGCAACAAACATACCACCTCCTTCTTTGATGGCTTTTCACATTATGAGAAGAGGCAAGAGGAAGAGGACAGTGTCAAGGAGGTGATTCAAAATTAGAGAGGCAAACACAACCAGGAACCACACACAGGCTTTCACCTCCACTCCTATCTTGGTGTGGAATGGAAAGATCTTCAACCAAGCAAATATATAATTACCACATTACTGGACAAACTGAAAAACTAGGGGCCAAAGTCTGCATTTTTACCCCTTCTCCATTTTCAGGGTTTACGATAATCCTGCATTTAACACTGGGATGCAAATAAACTGGTGTATACCCCAGGATCAAGATTGGATATTTTCCCCTCCACGGAGTCTACAGACTTATTTTGTGAAAATCTTGTGGGTTTCTTTTTTTCCATTTTTTTATTGCATTTTTATTTACATATTTTGTGGCAGATGCCTTATTTTCATTTTTCACAACTCCCAGAAACACGCATGTGAGCATACCTGTGCGTCCCAGTTACACACATTTTATCATACCTGTGTGTCTTGTTTATTTTATTCATATTTTATTTTTAAACAAAGCAGCCCTTTAGATGTTTTAGCAGACCCTCCTGAGCCACCACAGCAGCCCCGTATGGGGTAAGTTCAGTTCGGATGGGTTTGGTACAGTATTAAGCAGGACTGCGCAGTAAATTTTTTATTATTCAGTCCCTGTCATAGTGGAGCTTACTACTCCAGTCAAAACTAATTTCATATTACAAGTAGAACTGTGGAAGAAAGTAATGCTAACCTTTGTGCCAACAGCATGCCTAGGCCTTGCAAGCCAGACATCTTCTTGGCTGTAAGACACCATGAGACTCCATATTGGGCCCTTATTCAGTAACTGTTGTTCCTCATAGGAGCTCCTGGCCCATCTAGTGCTGTAGTGCAATGGAAGGCTGATGCAGTGCAAGATCACTGAAACTCTGTTCTTCTAACACTGCGAAATCTTGCGATATCCCTACGCAGCCCTTACATTGTACAATTATTAATGAGAAAACATTTACAAAATAACAGAAAAGAACCCTGTGCAACAAATGTACACCTTGTCAATAATCCCAAAATGTGGAACATTAATCATAAATCAAAAGTAAGGTTGACTAATTGGAGCTATTCATTTGAATCCATAACATCTAATAATTGAGAAGAAACTCTCTCAAATGTTTTGTACATAGTGCACACTTGAAGATATAGATACTAGAATTGTGTAAAGTTATAAATACGAAAGGGGATGCTGGGTCTCTTCAGAACGATTTAATTAAACTGGAAGCATGGGCAGCAAAATGGGGAAAGAGATTCAACACATACAAGTGTAAGGTAATGCACTGTGGTAGTAAGACCAAAAATAACACCTACATACTAAATGGGGTAATATTTGGGGATTCTGTACTGGAAAAATACTTAGGGGTTCACATAGATAACAAATTAAGCAGCAGTACTTAAAGTAAGAGTGCAGCAAAGAAAGCTAATAAGATATTAGCATGCATAAAATGGGGAATTGATGCAAGGGACGAGAGTATTATACTCCCATTATATAAAACACTAGTAAGACCACATCTTGAATACTGTGTGCAATTTTGGGCACCATACTACAAAAAGGATATCCTGGATCTAGAAAAGGTTCAGAGGTGGGCGACCAAACTAATTAAGGGCATGGAGATGCTGGAATATGAGGAAAGGCTTGCAAGGCTAGGCATGTTTATATTGGAAAAGAGGAGACTAAGAGGGGACATGATCAACATCTACAAATATATAAGGGGTCAATACACAGAGCTTGCGCGGGACCTGTTTTCAATAAGATCAGCACAGAGGACACGTGGTCACTCACATAGGTTAGAGGAGAGGAGTTTCCACACATTGAGGTGAAAAGGTTTTTTCACAGTAAGGACAATACGTGTTTGGAATTCCCAGCAAGATAGAGTAGTAACGGCGGACTCAGTCAACACCTTTAAGAATGGGTTAGATAAATTCCTACTTGATAAAGAAATTCATGGTTATGGTGCCTAGTCACGTGTTAAAGTTAATATAACTTGTCCAAATAAAAATAACTAGTCCTAAAATAAAACTGCATAGGAGACCACAAACAGGTTGAACTCGATGGACAATTGTCTTTTTTCAAACTTAGTTACTATGTTACTATGTTAAATGAGCGGGTTCAGACAGGGCACCCTGGAATTATATGGCAGACGGACATATAGACATATGTGTGTTTGGAAAATCTAGTTTTCTCCAGCAGCAGTAGGAGTAGGAGATGTTGCAATGTCAAGTTCCCCTGGATTATGATTCTGTGTCTTCTAAATCTGACTGACTTGGCCACATATGTGGTCTCTCCCTACTTTATTAAAAAACACTTCGTCAAACTTGCAATTTCCATTTTTACCTTTGCGGCTACTGTATATGCTTTCATAAATCTGGTTGTGATGCTGAAACTTGTTTCATATTCTGCTCTAGGCTTTAATTTAAACCTGGGCTTCAATTACAGCAGCAACCCTGGAATTATGAGGCAGCATCTCTGGATTTATACAGCATAGGCAGCAACCCTGGAGAATTACACAGCCACAGACAGGCAACAGCACCTCTGGACTTAAACTGCAGTGGGGCAGCACCCTTGGACTGATAAGTAAGAGGGGCAGCTCCCCATATAGGGCAGCACCATAAAATTATGTGACACAAAGAAAAAACGTACAAGATGGAATTGTCCTTGGGCCCTCCTACCCACTCTTATTTTATATATAAACAGGACATGCACACTTTAACAGACCAATCATTTCAGCAACAGGGTCTGCCACATGACTATGGCTGAAATGACTTGTTTTTTTTTGGGCCCTCACCACAAAAGAAGCAATCAATCTCTCTTTGCACAAACTGGCTCTACAGTGGCAATATGTCAACCTCATCCTTCGATTCCTCACCTCTTTCAGTTTGTACATCCTCCTCCTCACAGAGTATTAATTTGTTCTCTCTGGAATCCACCATCACAGGTCCCTGTGTACTTTCTGTAGGCAACTGCTGGTAAAGGTATTCCCAGAGGTATTTATAATTAATTTAGTTGAAAATCTTCTTCTCCACATTTTGTGGAAGTAACCACCTACACAAGTCACTTGCAAGGTTACCGGCAGTACTAAACACTCTTTCAGAGTACACACTGGAGGGGGGAGGGCAACTTATGTAAAATAAAGCCAGTTTGTGCAAGAGCATCGAAATTGCATCTTTTTCCTGCTAGCATACCTACTTGGATGCTGTCACTCATATAATCATCCACCATTATTTCAATGGTGACAGAATCATATGCAGTGACAGTAGACATGTCAGTAACCATTGGCAGGTCCTTCAGTACGGACCAGATGCCAGCACTTGCTCCTGACTGCCCTGCATCACCGCCAGTGGGTGGGCTAGGAAATGTCATCCTTTTTCTCACAGCCCCAGTTGTGGGGAAAAAAGAAGAAGTGGCTATTGCCGGGTCACGTTCCACTTGAGTAGACAATTTTCTCACCAGCAGGTCTTTGTATTTGAACCTCTGCAGACTTGTTTCTGCCAGAAAGAGAGATACAACATAGGCTTTAAACCTAGGATCGAGCACGATGTCCAAAATGTAGTGCACTGATTTCAACAGATTGACCACCCTTGAATCCTGGCAAAGCGAATGAAGGGCTCCATCCACAAGTCCCACATACTTTGTGGAATTGTTCTGTCTTAGCTCCTCCTTCAATTTCTCCAGCTGCTTCTGCAAATGCCTGATGAGGTGAATGACCTGATTCAAGCTGGCGGTGTCTGAACTGACTGCACGTGTGGCAAGTTTGAAGGGTTAAAGTACCTTGCACAAGATGGAAATCATTCTCCACTGTGCTTGAGTCAGGTGCATTTCCCCTCCTTTGACTATATTGCAGGTGGATGTATAGGCTTGAATGACCTTTTGCTGCTCCTCCATCCTCTGAAGCATATAGAGAGTTGAATTCCACCTCATTATTACCTCTTGCTTCAGGTGATGGCAGGGCTGGTTCAGGGGTGTTTGCTGGCGCTCCAGTCTTTGGCACACAGTGGCTGAATGTCGAAAGTGGCCCAAAATGTTTCAGGCGACAGACAGCATCTCCTGGACTTCCCTGTCACTTTTCAAAAAATTCTGCACCACAAAACTTATTGTATGTGCCAAATATGGGACGTGCTGGAATTTGCCCAGCTATAAAGGACGTACAATATTGGTGGCATTGTCCGATATCACTATTCCGCAGGAAAGTCAAATTGGGGTAAGCTAATGTGTGATGATGTCCCTCAGTTTACGCAAGAGGTTGTCAGCAGTGTACCTCTTATGGAAAGTGGTGATACATTGCAGAGCCTGCCAAGGAATGAGTTGGTGTTTGTGAGATGCTGCTACTGGTGCCACTACTGTTTTTGCTGCTGCGGGAGGACATACCCAGTGGGCTGTCACAATCATATAGTCCTTAGTCTGCCCTGTTCCACTTGTCTATAGTTAAGTGGACAGTGGGTACAACTGCATTTTTTTAGGACACTGAAAACATTTTTCTGACATCTCTGTACATTCTCACTATCGCCTGCCTAGTGAAGTGGAAGCTAGATGGGATTTGGTACCGGGGGGACAGTACCTCCATCAAACCTCTAAGTCCCACTGCACTAATGGCGGATACCGGATGCATGTCTAACACCAACATAGCTGTCAAAGCCTCAGTTATCCGCTTTGCTACAGGATGACTGCTGTCATATTTAATCTTCCTCACAAAGGACTGTTGGACAATCAATTGCTTACTGGAAGTAGTACAACTGTTCTTCCAACTTCCCCTCTGGGATGATGATTGACTACCAGCAGCAACAGCAGCCGTAGGCGTACCACTCAAGGATCCTCCAGAGGAATACTGGGGAGGAGAATATTTCTCAGTCTTGCCAGAGACATGGCCTGCAGGACTACTAACGTTCCTGACTAAGGAGGAAGTTGATTTTGAGGGTGTTGGTAGAGTGGCTTGGAGGAGCTTGGGTACAAGAGGAAGAAGGGATTTAGGTGTCAGTGGACTGCTTACGCTCTTACCCAAAGTTTCACAACTTGACACTGACTTCTGATGTATATGTTGCAGGTGACGTATAAGGGAGGATGTTCCTAGGTGGTTAACGTCCTTACTCCTACTTATTACAGATTGACAGAGGCAACACACAGCTTGACACCTGTTGTCTGGATTTGTTGAGAAATAATTCCATCCCAAAGAGGTGCCTTTTTTGGTATTTTGCCCAGGCATCACAATGGGCTTATTCATCCCATGGACAACAGCTGTCTACCCCGGAGCAAGATTTAAACAAACCACATCACCATCAGAATCCTCATAGTCAACTTCCTCCGCAGTGCCAGCAACACCCATATCCTCATCCTGGTGTACTTCAGTGACATCCTCAATTTGAATAACAGAAACTGGACTTTGGGTGCTACTTCCAGCACTTGCAGAGGGCATGCAAATGGTGGAAGGAGTCACCTCTTCCCGTCCAGTGTTTGGAAAGTCAAGCATTGCAACCGCCGACACACTTGGACTCTCCTTGGGGATTTGTGATACCATCTTAGAATGCACAATTCTTTGCTGTGCTTTTGCAGTTTATCTCATCATTTTTCTATTGGGAGGATGAGGGCTTACATCATCATGTGAAGCTGAACCACTAGTCATGAAGATAGGCCAGGGCCTTAACCATTCTTTTTTATGAATTTGGCTTTTTGGATTTTACATCCCTTCTACTATCACATTGGGCATCGGCCTTGGCATGGTAGACGATGTTGATGGTATTTTATCATCTATGCTATGACTAGTGACAGCATCTTCAGCACTAGGAGGAAGTGGTTCTTGATCTTTTCCTTTTTTATCCTCCATATTTTTGTTCTCCATTATTTTTCTGGAGTTATATAACAATATGCAGTACAGGAGAAAGCAGGCAAACCCTGTGAAAATTATTTGTATTAAATATTAATAACCCCTTTATTTGGAGTAAAAAATATATAGCATAGGATAGCACAACTGAATTTATATGGCAGCACCACTGGACTAGACTTATATGGCAGCACCACTGGAATTATACAGCAATATCACTGGAATTATACGTCAGTACCACTGGAATTATAGGTCAGTACCCATGGCCATATACAGCAGTACCACTGGCCTTACACGCCAGTACTACTGAAATTATATGCCAGTACCACTGGAATTATATGCCAGTACCACTGGATTTATATGGGATTGCTACTGGACATATATGGCTGTATCATTGGACTGTATTTATACTCCAGTACCACTTGATTTATATGGCATGACCACTGGACACATATGGCAGTATCAACGGAATTATATGGAAGTACCACTGGACATATATGGCAGTATCACTGGACTGGATTTATATGCCAGTACCACTGTAATTATATGCCAGTATCACTGGAATTATATGTCAGTACCACTGGAATTATACAACAGTACCACTGGACATATATGGCAGTATCACTGGACGTACTGTATACGGCAGTAACACTGGACTGGATTTATATGCCAGTACCACTGGAATTTTATGGCAGTACCACTGGACATATACGACAGTATCACTGGATTTATGCTGCAGTAATGCTGGACATATACAGCAGTATCACTGGATATATACGGCAGTACCAATGGACATATACGGCAGCACAGGGACACAATCACTGGACTCATGCAGCACACCATAGCACCACTGGACTTGATTTACACAGCAGCACTGGACATATGGCAGCAGAGGACACCACCTTTGTGACTGGACTGATGCAGCACAATACACCACCACTGAACTAATGCAGCACAACACATCACCATTCTACTGGACTTATACAGCAGCACTGGACATATGGCAGCAGAGGACACCACCACTGTGGCTGGACTGATGCAGCACAAGACACCACCACTGGACTGATGCAGCACAAACAAGCACCACTGGACTGGATTTATACAGCAGCACTGGACATATGGCAACAGAGGACACTACCTCTGTGACTGGACTGATGCACTACCATTGAACTGGTGCAGGACACTGAGGACAGAGACACTACCTCTCTCTACACACTTCAATGCTGGAGTGAAAATGGCGACGATGTGTGGCTCCTTATATGAAATCCAAACCCAAAGAGAATCCGACAGCGGGATCATGACATTTTGCCTTGTTCTGGTTTCTGAGTCAGGCGGGAAAACCAGAGCCTGACTCGGATCCAGGCTCGGGTAGTGAAATTCGGGGGTGTTCAGTTCTCAGGGAACCAAACCCGGTCATCTCAATTTTTTACATTTTAATAAACTATTAATGCTTTGTGAAATCTCAACAATGCTGAACAGCATATAACATTAATGGAAATGTCTGTCCATGAAAATTTAGAAGTGCAGAAATGAATCAACAATGAATAACTCCTAAATTCATTCCCTTGCAAGATTTAAAAAGAACTAATGAAGCGCTGTAATACTAGAAACTTACTTAAAATTGATATTTATTAAACATACATTTCCCAACCATATCACATACCAATTACAGATAAAACAAACACACACACTGCCGGTGTCACTTAATACATTAAAATATTCCTATAATACACCACACTGGAGCATTGGTCATTAATTGGTTATTAGGTCTGGCACTTTATTGGTATCAAATAATGAATTCAGAAATTGCCAAAAATGTGATCTTTGCCCCATATAACCAAACAATCAATCTATATGTCCAATGTTCACACAATTTTAATTCTATAAAAGGTAATTTATCCTAAGAGCATGATTAGTTCTTTCCAATTCATTCAAGTTAAATTGTAAGAAAGGTGCTTAGGCTTATACTTTACTGCTAAACAATCAATCAAATCCTTCTAATATAAGGGACTCAAAATCATCATCCATTAGTTATTTCAGCTATATCAATTTGTTAGAAAAGCCCAAGAATCTTGTCAGGTTATTAGCCCAGCTGTTACATACATTTAGTCTGTTAGATTAGTAAAGCACAGTCTCTTGATTAAGCACAAAGCAGCCCAAGCTGGTGAGTTAGTGTATACCATTTTCCAGAGCTTAGAATCATGCAAACACCACAGGGTTTAAATGATACAGTGAGGCTAAATAATATTCATTAATAGTGGTCAATCTTTAATGGATTAGATCCATTTTTGTGGATATATCTGTTCTGTAGTTCTATATTACTTTAATGTGGGTGATGTGTTTATGTGTCTTTAACTTCATTTTGGTACCGGTTTAGTGCATGGGTAATGGATATATGTATGTCTATTTCCAGTAAGGTGCTGTGGGTTTATCATGTCAGGTGGGGAATGAGTATATGTCTTTTTTAAGTGACTTAGGTCTTGGTCTTTCTAGGGAGGGGGGGTGGTCCAATAATTCTGAGGATTGGAAATTTGGTCTGTTAATTGCTATAGATCTGATGAAGTTAGGTATTTATGAGTAATATAGGACCTAAGGAGAGTTAATGGGTTAATGGAATTAGTATGTATATCCCATTTACTCCATGTGGTCATTCATGTGAGTCTTTGTATATATAATTTTTTGACATCATGGATTATAGTTAAGGGATATATATATATATATATTGCAATTTAATTATTATTAAAATATTTACATAATCCCCCCCCCCCCCCCCATTTTTTTGTATATGCTATTATTAGAACTCTTTTTAGAGATGGATTGATCACATACATTAAGCAGTAATTATAAATATATGTAGTAATAAAATTAATAAGACCTCTGGAGCTATATTGTTGGACATTAAAGTAATGGAATTTGATTAGATGTAGGTCTGGGCGGGACGTCTTTTGAATGATGCTGTATGCTAATTATGCAAGTGGAACGCACAGATTTCTTATGTGCATTGAGGCAACACCCGGAAGTTAAGGACGGGTGGAGCGCACTTGACACGCAAATGAGTCAGAGTGGCGTCGGGAAGTGTCCAGAGAAAGCGCTATTTAAACGGGCCAGCATGAGAGGTCTGATATACTCCTGAGGAAGCCGGCGACGATCCAGGTGGGGAAATGCATTGAGTGGATACACGGATCCGGAGTTGGCATTAAGGCTCTGGGAGAACGCTGTGGCTGTTCTGCGGTACACTGATTGGGACTCCAAGGAGGGAACGTTGTATGATGAGATGACCAGTTCCAGTGGGAGACCCTAGCTGCAGCAGTAAAGGAATATTACCTAATAGTTGACAGCTTGCTTGTTGTCTTACTGATTAGTACTATTCTAATGTGATACCATTAAGTAAGAAACCTCAACTCATTGTTTGACGGCTTAATAACAAACTGATTCTTGCGGGACATGTCTGAAAGTGCTCACCAAAATTGCGGTTTATAATTATTTAATCTCAAGAAACGACATGATGGCTTATTAATAAATTGTGCAGGACAATTAAGGAAGTGCCCAATAAACTGCTGCTTTGCATGATTCTAAGCTCTGGAAAAAGGTTTACACTAACTTACCAGCTTGGGCTGCTTTGTGCTTAATCACGAGACTGTGATTTACTAATCTAACGTATGTATGTACTAATCATCTAACGTAATGTATGTTACAGCTGGGCTAATAACTAGTGATGTGCATCGGAAATTTTTCGGGTTTTGTGTTTTATGTTTTGGATTCGGTTACGCGGCCGTGTTTTGGATTCGGATGTGTTTTGGCAAAACCTCCCTAAACATTTTTTGTTGGATTCGGGTGTGTTTTGGATTCGTTTTTTTTTTTTTTATAAAACCCCTCAAAAACAGCTTAAATCATAGTATTTGGGGTCATTTTGATTACACGGTATTATTAACCTCAATAACCATAATTTCCACTCATTTCCAATCTATTCTGAACACCTCACACCTCACAATATTAGTTTTAGTCCTAAAATTTGCACCGAGGTCGCTGGATGACTAAGCTAAGTGACCCAAGTGGCCAACACAAACACCTGGCCCATCTAGGAGTGGCACTGCAGTGTCAGATAGGATGGCCGATTTAAAAAAAAAGTCCCCAAACAGCACATGATGCAAAGAAAATAAGAGGTGCACCAAGGTCGCTGGATGGCTCTGCTAAGCGACCCAAGTGACCGACACAAACACCTGGCCCATCTAGGAGTGGCACTGCAGTGTCAGTCAGGATGGCACTTCAAAAAATAGTCCCCAAAAAGCACATGATGCAAAAATAAATGAAAGAAAAAAGAGGTGCAAGATGGAATTGTCCTTGGGCCCTCCACCCACCCTTATATTGTATAAACAGGACATGCACACTTTAACAAACCCATCATTTCAGCGAAAGGGTCTGCCACACGACTGTGACTGAAATGACTGGTTGGTTAAAATGTAGTGCTCTGATTTCAACAGATTGACCACCCGTGAATCCTGGTTAAGCGAATTAAGGGCTCCATCCACAAGTACCACATGCCTAGCGGAATTGCTCTGTTTTAGCTCCTCCTTCAATCTCTCCAGCTTCTTCTGCAAAAGCCTGATGAGGGGAATGACCTGACTCAGGCTGGCAGTGTCTGAGCTGACTTCACGTGTGGCAAGTTCAAAGGGTTGCAGAACCTTGCCCAACGTTGAAATCATTCTCCACTGCGCTTGAGTCAGGTGCATTACCCCTCCTTTGCCTATATCGTAGGTAGCTGTATTGCCTTGAATGGCCTTTTGCTGCTCCTCCATCCTCTGAAGCATATAGAGGGTTAAATTCCACCTCATTACCACCTCTTGCTTCAGATGATGGCGGGGCAGGTTCAGGAGTGTTTGCTGGTGCTCCAGTCTTCGGCACGCGGTGGCTGAATGCCAAAAGTGGCCCGCAATTCTTCGGGCTACCGACAGCATCTCTTGCATGCCCCTGTCATTTTTTAAATAATTCTGCACCAACAAATTCAATGAATGTGCAAAACATGGGACGTGCTCGAATTTGCCCACATGTAATGCACGCACAATATTGGTGGCATTGTCCGATGTCACAAATCCCCAGGAGAGTCCAATTAGGGTAAGCCATTCTGCAATGATTTTACTCAGTTTCCGTAAGGGGTTGTCAGCTGTGTGCCTCTTATGGAAAGCGGTAATACAAAGTATAGCCTGCCTTGGAACGAGCTGGTGTTTGCGAGATGCTGCTACTGGTGCCGCCACTGCTGTTCTTGCTGCGGGAGGCAATACATCTACCCAGTGGGCTGTCACAGTCATATAGTCCTGAGTCTGTTCTGCTCCACTTGTCCACATGTCCGTGGTTAAGTGGACATTGGGTACAACTGCATTTTTTAGGACACTGGTGACTCTTTTTCTGAGGTCTGTGTACATTCTCGGTATTGCCTGCCTAGAGAAATGGAACCTAGATGGTATTTGGTACCGGGGACACAATAACTCAATAAATTCTCTAATTCCCTGTGAATTAACGGTGGATACTGGACACACATTAAAACCACCCAGGCTGCCAAGGCCTGAGTTATCTGCTTTGCAGCAGGATGACTGCTGTGATATTTCATCTTCCTCGCAAAGGACTGTTGGATAGTCAATTGCTTACTGTAAGTAGTACAAGTGGTCTACCGACTTCCCCCCTGGATGACGAGCAGCAACAACAGCAGCGCCAGCAGCAGTAGGCGTTACACTGAAGGATGCATCGAAGGAATCGTAGGTAGGAGAGGACTCGTCAGACTTGACAGTGACATGGCCTGCAGGACTATTGGCTTTCCTGTCTAAGGAGGAAATTGACACTGAAAGAGTTGGTGGTGTGGTTTGCAGGAGCTTGGATACAAGAGGAAGGGATTAAGTTGTCAGTGGACTGCTTCCGCTGTCACCCAAAGTTTTTGAACTTGTCAATGACTTCTGATGAATGCGCTCCAGGTGATGTATAAGGGAGGATGTTCCTAGGTGGTTAACGTCCTTACCCCTACTTATTACAGCTTGACAAAGGCAACACGCGGCTTGACAAATGTTGTCCACATTTCTGTTAAAATAATTCCACACTGACGAGGTGATTTTTTTTTGTAATTTGACCAGGCATGTCAATAGCCATATTTGTCCCATGGACAACAAGTGTCTCCCCGGGTGCCTGACTTAAACAAACCAACTCACCATCAGAATCCTCCTTGTCAATTTCCTCCTCAGCGCTAGCAACACCCATATCCTCATCCTGGTGTACTTCAACAGTGACATCTTCAATTTGACTATCGGGAACTGGACTGCGGGTGCTCCTTCCAGCACTTGCAGGGGGCGTGCAAATGGTGGAAGGCGCCACCTCTTCCCGTCCAGTGTTGGGAAGGTCAGGTATCGCAACCAACACAATTGGACTCTCCTTGGGGATTTGTGATTTAGAAGAACACACAGTTCTTATCTGTGCTTTTGCCAGCTTAAATCTTTTAATTTTTCTAGCGAGAGGATGAATTCTTCCATCCTCATGTGAATCTGAACCACTAGCCATGAACATAGGCCAGGGCATATTGGCAAGTTTACGCTTCTCATCAGATGCTTTTAATTTTGGAGTTACACCACTTCACTCCACAAGGACTCCAAACATTAACCAACAGCCAAATAAGTCCCGGGAAATGACCCCTGAGGAAGGAAACATTTCCGAAACACGTTGGAGTTTGGAGGTACAGGGATCCCCACTATCCCGTACATAAGGAGTAAGATCTTTTTTCCAACTTACCCATTTTCCAACAGCCAAATAAGTCCCAGGAAAAATTAGGAAAATGGGTAAGTTGGGAAAAAGATCTTACTCCTTATGTACGTGATAGTGGGGATCCCTGTACCTCCAAACACCAATGAGTTTCGGAAATGTTTCCTTCCTCAGGGGTCATTTCCCGGGACTTATTTGGCTGTTGGTTAATGTTTGGAGTCCTTGTGGAGTGAAGTGGTGTAACTCCTGTTTTTTCTTTTATGTATTTTATATTTTTTTTATAATAAAAATGCTTTTTATGGAGCTGTAATGGTCCAGTCATAATTTTCGTGAGGAGGAATCCCTGGATATATGTGGAGAGGCTTAGTGTAGTCACAAAGAAATCTTTACAAGAACATAGGGCTCGCATTATTGGTGAGTGAATTTTCATATGACCCTATGATGTCTGTTCCCTAGGAAAAAGATACCTTTATAAGAGGAAATCTCACTGTACGTCGGTGAGTAAGGTACATCCGACAAGCAGGAATTACATCAAATCATTTATTGATTGAATACTTGAATTCTCTACACAAACAGCGCTGTTGGACCACTCCTTTTGTGTTTGTGTCTCTAGAATTTGTCAAGTGGTTGTACTCTTGAGAGTTTGGACCTCAGCTGCAGTTTGTTGTTTAAGGCGCAAAGGAAACATCAATCTGTTTTTGTTTTTGCTATATATTATATACTGGTGGTCAGCAAAATTCTGCACTGTCCTCCTACTATATATACTGCGCACAACTAAAATGCACCACAGGTATGGATGGATAGTAATCTTGACGACACAGAGGTAGGTAGAGCAGTGGACTGCTGTACCGTACTGCTATATATTATATACTGGTGGTCAACAAAATTCGGCACTGTCCTCCTACTATATATACTGCGCACAACTAAAATGCACCACAGGTATGGATGGATAGTATACTTGATGACACAGAGGTAGGTAGAGCAGTGACCTACTGTACCGTACTGCTATATATTATATATTGGTGGTCAGCAAAATTCTGCACTGTCCTCCTACTATATATACTGCGCACAACTAAAATGCACCACAGGAATGGATGGATAGTATACTTGATGACACAGAGGTATGTAGAGCAGTGGCATACTGTACCACACTGCTATATATTATATACTGGTGGTCAGCAAAATTATGCTCTGTCCTCCTACTATATATACTGTGCACAACTAAAATGCATCACAGGTATGGATGGATAGTATGCTTGACGACACAGAGGTAGATAGAGCAGTGGACTACTGTACCGTACTGCTATATATTATATACTGGTGGTCAGCAAAATTCTGCACTGTCCTCCCACTATATATACTGCGCAAAACTAAAATGCACCACAGGTATGGATGGATAGTATACTTGATGACACAGAGGTAGGTAGAGCAGTGGACTACTGTACCATACTGCTATATATTATATACTGGTGGTCAGCAAAATTCTGCACTGTCCTCCTACTATATATACTGCGCACAACTAAAATGCACCACAGTATGGATGGATAGTATACTTGACGACACAGTGGTAGGTAGAGCAGTGGACTACTGTACCGTACTGCTATATAATACTGGTGGTCAGCAAAATTCTGCACTGTCCTCCTACTATATACTACAATGCAGCATAAATATGGAGCATTTTTCAGGCAGAGAACGTAGATATTTGCAGCACACTGAGCACAGATATTTGCAGCACACTGAACACAGAAACTGAGAGAACGCTGCACGTCCTCTCCCTATCACCTGCAATGCACGAGTGAAAATGGCGGCAACGCGCTGCTAATTATATAGAATACGAATCTCGCGAGAATCAGACAGCGGCATGATGACGTTCAGGTGCACTCAGGTTAACCGAGCAAGGCGGGAAGATCCGAGTATGCCTCGGAACCATGTAAAATCGGTTAAGTTCGGGGAGGGGTTCGTATCTCGTGGAACCGAACCCGCTCATCACTACTAATAACCTGACAAGATTCTTGGGCTTTTCTAACAAATTGATATAGCTGAAATAACTAATGGATGTTGATTTTGAGTCCCTTATATTAGAAGGATTTGATTGATTGTTTAGCAATAAAGTATAAGCCTAAGCACCATTCTTACAATTTAACTTGAATGAATTGGAAAGAACTAATCATACTCTTGGGATAAATTACCTTTATAGAATTAAAATTGTGTGAACATTGGACATATAGATTGATTGTTTGGTTATATGTGCCAAAGAACTAATTTTTGGCAATTTATGAATTAATTATTTGATACCTATAAAGTGCCAGACCTAATAACCAATTAATGACCAATGCTCCAGTGTGGTGTTTTATAGAAATATTTTAATGTACTAAGTGACACCGGCCGTGTGTGTGTGTTTGTTTTATCTGTAATTGGTATGTGATATGGTGGGGAAATGTATGTTTAATAAATATCAATTGTAAGTAAGTTTCTAGCATTACAGCGCTTCATTAGTTGTTTTTTCTTCTTTTTGATTATGGAGACGCAGTGATCTCCTATTTTGAAGCTGCAGTTTACTAAGGATCCTAAATATTAATTTATAGGTTTTTCGCATTCCCTGAGGAGTCAGCGCCTGGTTTATTTTTGTTTTATTTTTACCTTGCAATATTTTTAAATATATAGAAAATATGAATGTATATAATATACTGGATATCAGGACAAGGGCCATTTCTATATACATTGGCTCCCAGTATGAACAGTAAAAAATGTGTATCCTCCATAGTCATTCTAAAATGCGCCCCCAAAGACATTCTAAAATGTGCCCTGCCCCATAGACATAGAAAAGCAATTTTGTGCATGCCCTCACTAAAATGGGTGTAGTCTCCATAAAAGGGGCATAGTCTTGCAGGAAAAGACTACCTTACACACTAGTTTTCGACCCTGCATCAGCAGACCTTGGCCACCACAGGAAAGAAAAAAATTCTACCATATTAAGCACCACACAGTAATGTCCCTTGCACCATATTATTCCTCCTGTACTATATTATGCCACACACCGCGATGCCCGTGATACATTGTGACTTAAACTATGGCTCCTAAATCTTCTAATAACTTTTAAATTCTCTGCCCATTGCCAGGGGTTTCATGCTCTGGGTTCCATGCTCGTTGACTGAGGTTTAATGCTCTGGGTGTCGTGCTCATTGTCAGAGTTGTAATGCTCATTGCCAGTTGTTTCATGCTCTGGGTGTCATGCTTGTGGCCTGGTGTATAATTTATGTTGCCAGGCGTTTCATGCTCTGGGTGTCATGCTCATTACCAGGGATGTGTAATGGTTGTTGCTAGGGATTTCATGCTCTATGTGTCATGCTTTTTGGTGCCACCACTAAGTGCCTCAAGCCTGGCGCCGCCAAGCCTCCGCAGTGGTGAGGGCTTTAGTTTACACCAGTGGCTCCCTTATATTACCTGCTCCCGCTCCTCCCGGCCTTAGTGCTCCGCTCACTGGGTAGTGTTTCATGAAATGACATAGTTGTATCATGATGTCACAGTGCAACTGCTTCATTTTGTGAAGCTCTGCCCAGAGTACTATGGGTGGGAGGAGGGGGAGCAGATAATAGCAAACAGCAGGTGTTACAGTGGGCACCCCTTGTGATCACACGGCTCGCCCGCAGGTAGAAATGGCACTGATAATGATAGTTGTAATATTACATTAAAAACAAACATATATTCTGCAACACATCGAAAAGATTGTATAAGATGTATACCTGCAGACACAATTTTTTGTTACATATGTTTTATTAATGATAAGGTCTCATTTCAAGTATTGGAGGACATTTTAAAGACTTTTAGGCAGAGCCAGACCTAACTAATTTGGTGCCGTAGGGCTTAGGCAAGATTTTGGCTGGTGCACCCAGCAGATATTTCCACCCCCATGCTTAGTGTTTATATGCGGATACAAAAAGCACACACACTGACCCCGTTACTGCCCACCACCTAGCATCATATATTTCCCCTTCACTGTTCACCTCACAATCACACTTACTACTACCCTTACTGCCCGCCTCACAGCACAAACCCATCCTCTCCCCTCAATGCACACCTCACAGCACACTGCTGTATCTAAAGAATGCAGTCTATAGCGCATATTCTCAGCTTACAGCACAGCACCTGATGCTCTACCCTCAATGCACACTGCTGTAACAAAAGAAAAAAGGGACAGATTTTAGGGGACAGGCCCTTATACCCCCACATCAGAAGGCATTCTATAGGCCACATTCTCCACTTACAGCACAATTCTCCATGCTCACAGCATCTCTCTCCCCTCACTGCACAGAACCCTGGTATTCAGCCATCTCACCAGATAGTATTCAGCCATCTCACCACTACCACTCTGACCACTCTATCCTTGATCCTCTTCAATCTGGCTTTCGCCCACTCCACTCCATTGAAACTTCTCTGGTCAAAGTTGACAATGACCTGCTTTTGGCCAAATCCAGGGGTAACTAATCTCTGCTCATCCTCCTGGATCTCTCTGTGGTCTTTGACACAGTGGATCATCCTCTCCTCCTCCACACCCTCCAGTTAATTGGCATCTCTAGCACTGTCCTTGCCTGATTCACCTCATACCTTGCTAACCACTCACTCTCAGTGTCTGCCTCTGGCTCCACCTTAACCCCTTTCACCCTCCCTGTTGGTGTCCCTCAGAGTTCTATCCTTGGCCCCCTTCTCTACTCCATGTACACCTCTTCCCTGGGTGCACTCATATGCTCCTTCTGCTTCCAATACCACCTCTATGCAGATGATAATACGCAACTATAGCTCTCCTCTCCTGATCTCTCTCCCTCTGTACTCTCTTGGATATCCAGCTTCCTCTGTGCCATCTCCTCCTGGATGTCTGATGAATGCTGCCTGCAGCTCAACTTGGACAAAAACAAACTCATCATCTTTCCCCATCTAGAGTCCACTCCCCCAATATTTCTATCACTGTTGACAACACTATCATTTTCCCCGTTCCCCAACTCTGCTGCCTTGGTATCACTCTTGACTCCTCCCTCTCCTTCACTTCCCACATCCAATCTCTGGTTCTGTATACCCTCTATTGTTCTAAGTGTGTTGTATGTAAAGCGCTGCAAAACATTTGTGGTGCCTTAAAAATAAATTGTAATAATAATAATAAACAACCCCAACCCCGTCAGAGCATTTATATCCACCACAGCATCCCACACCCAGTACAGAACCCCTCACCCAGTACCTTTCTACCAGCGCAACACTCCTCCTTCATCACTCATATTATGGACTGACAGTTGACTTACTTAATTCTCTAAAGATATTAGGTACCAGCAGCAGTGGACATCTCTGTTTTTTCGGTTCTTTTCTGTTCACAGCTGGACTTGATGGCTGTAGTGCAGCCTACCGGATGCGGACCAGTGAAGTATGACTCCTGAGCTTTGCAAAGGCCCAGGACTGCCATCAGAAATTGTGTGGCACCGGAATGACAAAATAGGCAGGGACACCCCTCCCCTCCCCCAGGCAAAAAAGTTAAATAAATATAAATATATACAATATTCTTTAAAAGAAAAAATCTATATCAACATAAAGCAAAACCATCTTATACCCCTTGCACCATATTAAGTCCCCACAGTAGGGCTTCTGACACCAAATTATAATGAGTTGTGCACCTTTGACCTTCTATAAAGTGAAAACAACGATCAGAAAATTGTGATCAGACATCAGTGGATGAATTTGATTATAGAGTATGTATGCCAGTATGTCGTAGAGGCCCTGTGTGTCCACCTCCAGTCCTTTCCTTTGTAATATAGCAAGCCCCGGGCCCCCATCTCAGACTGACAACAATCACACAAAGTCACAAACACATATATTATATACTTACAAATCCGTCCTCCTAAGCGTCCTCTCTCCTACTCTGTCTGTGTCTGCTGCTCCTGTCCTGAGCTACGGCTCCTCTTCTCTTTACTGACTGGCGTGACATCATGCCGTGCCGTGCGGCTCCAACAAACTTAATCAAACAGCAAGCTGCCTTTTGTGATAGGCGGCGGGTGGCGCGGATCTGCGGTAGGCGGCAGCAGGCAGAGGGACGTAGCCCGCAGCCCTCCAATGACAGCTTCAACAGCCACGGTCAGTCCCACCAGCAGAGATCTGCGGCGGGTGGAGGGGAGTAGCCCAAGGCCTGCCGTTGCCAGCTTCAGCAATCACGGTCAGTCCAACCGGCAGCATACACCATCGGGAATAGCAACAGCGGGATGTTTGAACAGCCCAGGCCCTCCACTCTCTGTCAGAGTGGCCAGGCAGCGGTCAAGTGTACACAGGAATTGCCCTTGATGGCGGCCCTGCAAAGGCCCATGGGAGAAGTTGCTGTGGCTGGTCATGTGGAGCAGCCCTCTTGTTGGTAAACTTGTTCAAATGTTTATCAACTACAGTGAGCCACATATACAGTACAACATTGTCCCCCTGCTACTGTGATTATATACTGCAGCTGGAGGACACACATTTACTCCTTCATCACGGGCTACACAATATGGATTAAAGTGTCAGAGACTGACTGAACTATCCTGATAGTCTCCACCTAATACCAGCAATAGTGGTAACTATAATAAATATATGTACTTATTGCTTAGCCCTTTGGGACTTCCAGGGAATCCCTAGTTTTATGCAATCTGTTTATGTATAGAGCTATCATACACTTCTGTCATATAGCTCATATGAATTTTGTTTTTACCTTTTTTCATTGTTGTACTTTATTATATGATTTTATATACTATTAAATATCTGTGTTTTTATTAAGGTTGTCTCTGTGATTCTGAGCCCTTACACAGTCTGCCTTGTGTGACACCCACCTAGGCAAGTATCATAAAATCCTCACTAGATGTCCTCCCATCCGGTCAGTGGGCAGCAAGATTGTGTTACCTGTTCATTTGGACAAAATTCCTGTGGACTTTTCATCTGTGTGTGGTCCAAACATTTATGGTTGAACGGACTCTATAAATATTGCACTTAAATCTGCTGATACTCCTTCGGACCAACGCTAATTGGATCTCACCCTGGCAAATACCTCAGGACAGGTAACTATACCCACATATTTGGACAATGCCATTAGTCAATTGAGTTCATCCAGGCCTGGCACCACTTCTACACAGGACATTTATATTTAACCCATAGGAACAGACCATAGAAGGGGGCACAAAGGACACAATTTTTGCACCCATTTGTGATTGATATATACCTATACCCACTTGTGACTGTTATCCTGTTGATTATGTGATTTTAATATTTGTGTACTTTTAGTATTAAAAGTGGTAAATGATTTATTAGCACACTGTGTTGCTGACATGTGTACCTAAATGTATGTTCATTAGATTTGAGCGCTTTTTCTTTTATATATAAGTTTTCACTAAAACATTTAACACAATACAATTCAGTTCTAATACGCTCAGTCATAAATTATACCATCTTCTGCAAAGGATTTAATTTATATCACTGGGACACTTCAGTGAAGCTTCCTCTGGTGCAAAGATGTTTAAATGATTATCACCCTCAGCAACAATTTAGATTAGCATCCCAGAATTAATCATTTAGAATAGACAGACCTAGATGCTCTTGACAGACTTATCACATTAACTTATTAACTTATTGCAATGTATAATAACGATTATATTTAGAATAATCATATACAAGAGGGGCCCAAATTACCTCTATAAGAAATAGAAAGAGTTCTGAGTGGACTTATTCCAAATAGTCTATTTCCTAAGAAACAGTGTGAATTCTGATTTGGATAAAGTTACCAAGAGCTTAAAGAATATTGAATACCGCTGACTCTGTCTATCCAGGCAGTTTACTGATTTTCTCTTCTGTAGACATTAAATTTACATTGTAACAATTCTCCGTCGGTTGGGTAGCAAATATAGCCTTTGATGATTTTAGTATCTTGCTGACTGATTCCTGGAGAGCCTCGAGCTTTATATATCTACAGGCAATAGCCCATTTACAGGTTTACTGGATGGTCTATAACTTTGTTCCTTTACATAACGTGGTCACTGACAGCCATTTGCTTTATTAGGTATAGCTTTTGTAATGGACCCACTTAATACAGCTGTGCCTATTTCACTAGTCCATGAGCTGCAGCTGTCAATTAATAGTAATAAGCTGTTTTATATGTGCACCAACTATTTATCTTGAGCAACAAGCAGCTAATTCACATTGTACTTAACTATTACTCAAGTAGATCAGTGTCTAGGCTGCTTCTGTCTGCAGCATCCAATCTTTTAAGCTATGTAGAAGTCTCTCTTTGTGTACATGGCAGCCAGCACCTATTTATTAATTACACATCTTGCTGCACCCTAGTGTACAAGGTTGGTTATTGTGACATCTGGAATAATGGATAACTAAAACACATGGTCTGTTCAGGGTAATTTTCTACAGGCCTCTCCAGTGATTCAAGGGATGACCATCTGTGCGTCAGTAGCAGCTGTTATCCTTTCTTGTTTCCCTACTATGACTGTTGATGCGGCTATCTTCAGTTACGGAGAACGGCGCTGTCTCTGGTAAAACCACTTCTCTTGCTTACAGCCTCCAGCCACCATCTCTCCTCTAAGATGGCTGCTCAATGACCACCAGCTCTCACACCAGCCAGCATGAGCCAGCCTCTCCCTGACGCTGCATGTGATATCTGTGTATCCAGTGCACGGGTGAGAGTTCCCATTCACCATGTGCTAGCTCTGTAGCTCTAATCATACTGTCACCAATGATGCTCTGGCTCCATTAAATGTATATAAAGGCAGTATTTACAAGTAAATGAATGGCTCCACTCACCTGGAAGTACATGAAAGCTGGAAGTCCAAGCTGGAGATCTTGAAGTCTGAACATGATGCGCTTTCAATACACTGATATTTTGTAAGTAATAAATGAGAAAAAAATGGCTGTGTTGGGTGTTTTTAGTTAATAAATTACTTAAATATTTAGACAATGTGTACTTGATGTCCAGGCATGCTGGCACTTGTGGTTCAACAAGTGACACATGTATGTGTAATGTGTATGTAAGGAATTATCTTTACCTTATTGATGTTTACATTTATCCCTGAATGGAGAAATATTGGCACACAAGGAATGTTTAGTTACTGCCAGCAAGATTTAGAACAGTATTTCTGTACATTACGTACACCATTGGTTGGACACATTCCAGCAGATGATGACATGCTCATGTTTTTGAAGTCAGAGACTTTTAATAGTATAAAAGCAGAAGCCTTTTACTGGCTGCCATATACACTGTGTGCTGATCTCAGGTATTCAACATGATGCTCATCACAGTGTTTATGCTGGTTGGTGTAACCCTCTCTCAGAGGACAGGTGAGTATGTAATAGGAATAAAACATCATCTGTAACTGCAAGTTTATTATTGATATATTTTTTTAATGTTTGTCTTTTACCCTCTGTAGATATTATTATCTGTTTAATTACTGTATGACATATTAGGTGCTGATTCCGTTCCTGATCCAAAGTGTGTAGCGCAACCTGGGGATAAATCAGCATGCTTGTCACTTACGTTTGTAGTAAGTAGTATTGTATTTATATGAAATATATACATTGCGTCAGTCTTCATTACCTCTTCTCACCCTCCCTCCCTTCTTGCACTTATCATCTGCCCCCATTCATCTCATGCACACTATTAATGTCTTTTCATGCTTTCCAGTAGATCCTCCTTTCCATCTCATTTATTTTCTATCTTTATTTTCCTTTTATTTTGTCACGTGAACTTTTCTAAATATAATATACTAGCTTATGTTTTATTTCTTATTGTATTTTTCAATAGAAAACTGGAAAACTGGTTACAGCACTTCAAAGCTTCCTCTGTGCATGTCCTGAAAATGCGGTACTGTAAATAAGCTGATTTCTATGTTTTACATTATCAGTGATAAATACAGATGAACACAAAAACAAAATTCACAACCATGAAGCACTTGTATTCCTGCCAGTGTGCCCCATTGGAAAATTAAGACACCTATTTTTGGATGAGACCAAACCTCTTTTTTTAAACAGAATAGGAAGAGTGAAAATAAGGAATTTCCATAATGACAAGTTTAAACTTGTAATTAACAAGCACTTTATTGCTTTAGATCTGTGATTCTCAAAATTAGTCCTCAGGGTACACTTACAGTCCAGATTTTAAAGATGCTTAAGCAGTGATGTTTTATTTATACCCCAGTCAGTCTGAGTATACCATCTGGGAACAAGCATGGATTGCTGTATAATCTGGACAGTTAGGGCACCTATAGGAACTAAGTAAGAGAACCACTGCTCTATAGCCATAGTTTACTATTTAGGTGCAACTAGGTGCAATTAGTTTTGACTTTGTCAGCACAGTATTTTATATATGTGTGTGTGTGTGTGTGTGTGTGTGTGTGTGTGTGTGTGTGTGTGTGTGTGTGTGTGTGTGTATAATTTTTTTTTTTTTTTTTATGGATGCAAATTATCCATGACTAGAAAAGCAGGGTGAAACAGACTTGATCACAAAACACAAAATATGCCATTAGCCAAAATTATAGAATGGAATGAAAGTGAATGAAATTCTCTATACCTATCCCTGTAACTTGAAATAGAAACAAAATGAATCTTTATCAAGGACCATTCACACTGGTGCTTTAAGATATTTGCAGTTTCTATTACAATTAAATGTGTGTACTGTATGTGTGTATATACACACACAGTATGTGTATACATACCCCTTTGCATATTAATGCAATAAACATAAAGTCCTACTAGCATTTTTTTACTTACGTATTATTCATATTTTTTACAGGGTCAAGCTTTCAATTTCCAAGAATTTAAAAAATTGTATTTTGCGCTGAAAGCTGAACTTGTAAGTAAATGTTTCTACATACATTTATTAACATGAATAATAATATGATTGGTACATGTGGTAATACAATGGATTTTTTCATGAAGGAGTCTTACTGTGGAGGCATTTAATCACTTCATCATGCTCTAGATATTCCCCATTGAGAAACAGCAATTTTCAACAAAAATATTTACCCAATTTGCCCAGTGACAATGTTAGAAGTACGGCTTCAGGGTAATCTACTGTACATCTGACAGCAGCTGACAGGTCAGTCACTGATAGGTGCAGAACATACGCTGCAGATAAATAATGTGTGAGGCTCCAAACACTCAGGACAGTACTCAATGATATAATTATTGTGAGACCACATGGTTTCCTGTGAGCAATGTGGTATTTCAAACTGCCCCACTAAGCTGTACAACATGTTATATAGCTCAGTGGGTAAGATAGATATATATATATATATATATATATATATATACAAAGTAGAGGAGTTCCATTCAGCATATATACATTTTGTGTGCATAACATTTTGGCTGTAATAACCCGTGCAATATAGTGGAAGGAAAAAAGTGACTATGAAGTTTCAGGCCATATGGGACAGTAGAACATTCACAGTTGTGGCATTTTACCATGGGCGAACTGCAAATCTCACAACGGATGTGCAGCTGGATAATGACAATGCTAAGTGTATGATTAGAGTAGGTTCATTCCATATGTATAAATGTATCCTTAATTACAAATCCCTTTTGGGTCATTTGGCACCACTAACAATCTCCACCATGCAAATACCAGACGTTCACATTGTTTCTTGAAATTAGCATCTTATTTACATCACAGCTGCACACAAAGTTGCTTATAGTGTCCCTGGCACTTAGGTTTTTTATTGTTATATATATATATATATATATATATATATAGCCTAATCAAAGGCGGCAAAGCCATGCACCCATAAAAAAAGAATACAGAAAAATGTGTATTTTGAGCACCTCCCTGCCCACACTGCAGCATGTGATGGGCTGAGGAGAAGATCTGCAGCTGCTTTTTCCAGGTAAGGGATGGGGACCTGGGCCCCCAGTGGGCCCCTCCATCAGACCTGGAGCCCGGGTAATTAGTACACACCCCTACCTCTTGGCACCCCTGCCTGTGTATGCATTGTACTTTTATCACATCAGTTATGTGAATAGGATGCATGTTATGTGGAAATCTAGCTTCCATAAAGGCCCCTTGGTTTCTTTAAAAATTGAAAAAATATGTGTAATGTGATCACATTTTGAGCAGAACTGCTTGTGTGACTTCCTATGTAGGAGTGATCAGCTAGGTAATAGTAAGTTTAAAAAAGTGTTGACTCTGAATTTGTGATCTATTTGCAACATTGTGATTGTCCTAAATATTATGCCGGCAGAACAATCAGGCATTTAAAACACATTTTTTGGAAAATCACAGAAATATTTTGTGTAAGACTCTAAAGCTGGCCATACACCTAAAGCTTTATTGTGCGATCTGGCTGGTTGGAATAAAAATCTGGTAATGTATAGATGCAAATGACAATTGAAAATTTGCTCCTAAATTATGTAAAACTGACAAAAATGGTCCTTCAGACAGTTTGGTTAAATCAACTGGATTTAACCAATTTGTCTAATTTACCATTTTTGTCTGTTTTCCAGTGTTTGGGAACAAATGGTCAATTGTCATTTGCTCTCATCCATTACCAGATTTTCATTCTAACCAGCCAGATTGGACAATAAAGCTTCAGGTGTATGACCTGCTGAAGGTCCTAATTCAGACCTGATCGCTCCTCTGCAAATTTGCAGAGGTTTGCAATCAGTCACCACCCAGACAGAGTGAAAATCCGCCCCATGCAAGTCTGCGTATGCCGGGCGAAAAACATTGCATACGCCGGTCAGCTGCAAATCCAGTCTGTGTGTATCCCAGGACCTACTCCTACAGTGTGAAAGAAACAGGCTGATCGGGGCAGGAGCTGATGTCACACACCCTCCCTGAAAATGCTTGGCCATGCCTGCGTTCTTCCTGACACTACCAGAAAACGGCAAGTTACCGTCCCCAAACATCCACTTCCTGTCAATAAAACCTGTGAATGCCTAGCAATCAAAAAAGATGCCGAATTCTTTCACAGTTTGGCTTCGCATATGTGCATTACGATGCATACACATGCACAGTTGATCGGTAATTGGCCGCCTTGCGAATTTGCACAACAGAGATCCTGTCTGAATTAGGCCCTAAGTCCCAGTGTGCTTTAGCATTTTGTGGACTAGTCTAATGGAGGATACTTATGGCATCTGAGACTGATAGGGACTGATTATATTCCTGCTACTAGTGGCATATCTATAATGGGTGCAGGGTATAAAGTGTTCATGGGCTCATGTGTCCACGTGGGGCCCACACTGCACACTTTGCACCCATTTATTTTATACCCAATTTTCTGGAGTCCCACAGTCAGTGTCAGAGCTGCACAAATCATAGGGAAAATGGCACAATGGCAATTTTTGTGGTGTTTTGTGCATGCACAATAGGAAGAGTCTACTAGTCCTCACAAGGGTGCTGCTGGTTAGAGAGTATGGTGTCCAGATGGAGACTGCACACAGACCCCTTCTCTCTTAATGCGTCCTTACCTGCTACTGTAAGAGTGGATAGATTCAGTAAGTTGTGTTGGCAGGGCTGTAGACACTGGGCACTAGGGTCACCAGGGGATCCTAGCGCTGTCCCAGAGTCTAGTGCGCATGTGCAGATCTCCAGGAATATGGTGTGGTGGCCATTTTCCCAGAGATCTCCTTACTGTACATGTGCAAATCTCCAGAACAAATGTCACCACCCCATTTACCGGATATTTACTTAGAGATGCTGCAGCCAGCGGTGAACTCCGGAGAGGTGAGTATTGCACCCATTGTAAATACTTCAGTGGGGATGAGAAGATCAATAGAAGAATTCATTTTACATTTTTTGTTATTTGAAAGATAATTTAAAACACCTATTAAGGTTCTAATATACAAATATGTTACAAATCTTCCTTAGATTCTGAACAATCTGTTTTCTTCTAAGTGTCTTTTAGGATCATAACAATGTTGCAGTTGCATCTTGCAAAGGGATTGCTGAACAAACATTTTACATAGTATATGAAGAGAGACTATGGTTAATAAGTTCAGATTAGTGGTTAAGGAAACATTGTTATGACAGATATGTAGTATTGGTACCAATTTTTGTCCACAAGTTATAGAATGAGAATCACTTAGGGATCCCCATCTATCATCAATAGTTACAGTAGCAACCATTGATGGTTTGTGGTTGAGGATTTTACCATTATTAGGAGAGGTACACATATTGTGATGGAAGACTGGTGGTGGCGTGTATATGCTGTGGTCTGAATAACCGTAGTAGCCAAACATTGATGGCTGCTTTGATATAATGCAGCAATATAGTTTAGACATCGATAGACAAGCAGTACCCACTGCTGGTCCTCATAATTTGTGTCAATTATATTTGTGAATTTAATATAACAATGAGAATATAATATTGATGAAAAGTGAGGTCAAGTCAAGAGTGGTCATTTTGTATAATTGGTTCGCACATGCCTTTCTTTTATTTCCATATTTTAAAAGTGTCTTCTATTTTGTGTATAAACAAAGACAATTATTTTAAAAGAATGCTGTACAGCTACATATTTATACTGAAATAATGGAGAAGAATGGTTCTGGGATGCTGCATATATTACTGACTTACTGTACTTAATATTACATTATTGAGCAGAATTTTCAGAAGACAGATGTAAAGTAATAAAATATGTAATGATATTTATTGTAAAAGTATATTTTACTTATCATTTCTGGTCAATTCACAGGCATGTGTTGGTTGTGATGTTAATATTCTTTTGGGTACAGGACTGAAATTGGTAAGTGTACTGTACATACAAAAATTACATGTATACAGCTCCCTGGTGTGTTTAGCAGAAGGGTTTGAAAACCTATGGCTGGTTTGGTCACTAAATATTGTCCAAATATATTTTGTACACTATGCTAATCTGTCTCTCTGTCTCTGTCTCTGTCTCTCTCTCTCTCTCTCTCTCTCACTCACTCTCCCTCCCACTCTCACACACGACACATTATATGTACATTATGGGGGTTATTCAGATGTTGAAGCCAAAAAAAAGCAAACTTGGCAAAACCATGTTGCACTGCAGGTGGGGCAGATGTAGCATGTTCCGACTTAAAGAGATTTAGATTTGGGTGGGGTATGTCCAAACTGAAATCTAAATTGCAGTGTAAAAATAAAGCTGTTTAACATTTGTGGGCTACATGCAAAAGCAGCCAGTATTATTTACCCTGCACAGAAAAAATATAAATGTATATTTGAATAGCATAATGGTTTGTTCCAGATACAAACTTACATGCTTTTTCTGCCTTGCTACCAAATCAGAATCAGACGCTATATGCACACTATGAACTATATAGTCAAATTGTTCACCTGTTCTACTAAACATTTTACACAGGAAATCCCCCACCACCTAAGATCCTGCACTTGCCCCTGAGATGTATTCTTTATAAATGACATATTATGCTGTTATTCATCACCAGCTTCCCACCTCTTATTTAGTCATTTGTAAAATGTTATGTTATTTTAAAATGGAGATCAACTGAATTAAAAAAAAACCCTCTAATGTTCAAATATGGAAATTCTAGTTCTATTTAGAAAAGTTATGCTAGTGTGTAGGACTATTTATGCGATTTATATATAATGCATTTTTCAGTTTGCCTTGGACTAATATTAGAAGAGCAGCAATATACACACAGAAAGTTTTCATGTTTACAGATGTAGTAGAATGTGTTGCACCATGGTACTGAGGGCCTCATGCAGAGTTTGAAACAAATGCAGCTAAAGTTTATAAGTTTGAACCCTAACAAAACATTGGAAGGGGTGTAAAGGGTTTTTCTTGTTTGGTTGCATGCAGGATAAATGCTGCCAGCTTTAGCATATAGCACCTATATACTGGATAATTCTGTTCCTACACTACAGTGTTTCTTTCTGCACATTATATATGCCCCCACCCTGCAGTGCAGCATTTTTTTCACAAAGTACAAAATTACACCTTATAATTGGATTTATTGCTATATTTGAGGAGTATCTTTATTACAAAAAAATATTTTCTGGATAGACAGTATATGCAAATTTCTAGCACCCCCTTAATGTGTATCGGGTGGGTGTGGGACACAGCAGGTACTGTCTCAAAAAAGGGACTGTCCTGTGAAAATCAGGACATTTGGGAGGTTTGCTGTTCCACTATTTTCACTGATACAAACAGTACCATAGTTTCTATGGGACTTGATATATTGCAAGAAGAATTACAAGGTTTGATCCCAGTAGATAACAATATATGCAGGTGGCATTAGCCCATAGTAGCCTGAGCAGTAGTTGCTCTCCCCACTGACACATGAGCAGCCTGGCGGCTGTGTATGCACATTAGACTTGCCACGTCCGACCCCAGAAGCAGAGTAATGATAGCATAAGCCATCCCTTTGCTTCCAGCTTTTTGCCTGGAAGGTTCATATCTCTTATCTTATCTAGAGAATGTTAGTAAATTTCAGTGAAATTATTTATTTATGTAGGGTGACCGTATTATCCCTTTTAACTGGGACGCCTACGGATTACAGAGGATCTGTGGTTGATTAAAACCAGCGGAAATGTAGGCTTGAAGTCACCCAACTACAGAACCTGTGTAATCCATGAGCGTCCCAGATAAAAGGTATAATATGCTCACCCTAATTTATGCTTTGAGAGTGTAGGGGATATTAGCACATCCACGTCACAATAATAATGCAGGATGTACTAAATAGGACTGTAATGATCTACTCACAGCTAGAGACACATCAGGCGGAAGCAGTTTCTCACCTAATTACTGTAGCTTGTACATTGTAGTGATCAGTCACCAGCAAAATAGTTTAAAGTAAATCAAATGAGTGCGTTTAGTTTTATGGCACAACTCTGACTGATATAGCCACATTTCATGTAATCTGACAAAACATAATGTACAGGTTTTATTTCAATGCTTTTATTGATAATGTAATTACTATGGGGATTATTCAGGTTTGTTAGCAAACCAAAAAAGCTGGCAAATGGACAGAACCATGCTTCACTGCAGGTGGGGTAGATGTAACATGTGCAGAGAAATTTAGATTTGGGTGGGTTATATTCTTTCTTTGCAGGGTAAATACTGACTGCTTTATTTTACACTGCAATTAAGATTTCATTTCTAATATCCAACCCAAATTTAACACTCTGTGCACATGTTACATCTGCCCCACCTGCAGTGCAACATGGTTTTGCCCGTTAGTGTGCTTTTTTGGTTTACTAACAAACCTGAATAAGACCCAATGTATAAACACATTTACATGCATTATAAAAGCATCCAATACTTCATAAAATTAAAATGATTTTTCCACTATGTCAGTGTTTATCATGCTAAACATTCTGCTACTACCAGTACATGAGCCATGAATTTGACATCATTTCAGTCATTTTTTTATGTGTTGTTTAAAAATACTAAAGAGAAGATGTATATAATACTCAGTATACTCTGACATAGTGATTGGTATTTATGCAGCTACAAGGATGAGGTAATATAGCGGATAGTGCATTTTCTGATTCCTGGGTAACATATAAAATGTTACTGCTTTATACAGATACACAGAGATATTTCAGTAATACTCAGGGGTTACAGAATGTACCACTTGGAGAAGGTGCTCCTACTGTAATCTGTAGTTATCTGAAAAGCTTTATCCTTTTAAAAAGACTTTATTTTTCCAGCTCATGCAGATGAACAGGGCCGGATTAAGGGCCACATGGGCCTGGGGCTGAAAATATTCAAGGGCCTAATGTGAGAAACTGGGGAGGTGTGATTAGTGCTGTGTGGGTGTGGCCAGAGCTATGTGGGCGTGTACACCCTCTACAGTCTACACTATCAGCTGTAATGTCTTGCTAAATATGTAAAAATATAGAAAATTGCATAAAATATAAATGCAATCTTAATAGTTATGATTTATGGCTGACTATGTGGCCAGCTGGTGGCTAGTGATCATCATGCTGCCATAATGATGGACCTATTTTTATGTGGAGGCCTGGAGCTGTAGCTCTATCCGCCACATTGTTAATCTGGCCCTGTAGATGAACCGTGTTTATTTTACAGTAATGGTGTAATCCAATGACTGGTGATAAATGGTGAATTGTGAGGTCGATGTGCTGATTCTGATATTTAAGCTCAAAGAGAATAT